>NC_056736.1:51121666-51356666 GCF_019279795.1 Protopterus annectens
TGCAGTTCTCACTGTAATTTCAGAACAGTGCCATAAAAAAGTATGTGAGATAGGCACAGCCCTTTCAGATTTTAAGGGCAGGGACCATGCTGGTATGCTGCGGACAATGTTCTGTGAGTGTAAAGGTTGGTATCTCTCTCATATTTCCAGCTGTGTTGTAGATTAACATTTCTCCATTCATTTATCCAGTTTCCTGTACTAACTGTGTGTGTACACTGACACCTACGACTACTACTACTGTTCATGTGTGTGTGCTTTCCTGTGGGACATGTGGTGTAACTGGTGTATAGCAGTGGCTCTTGAACTTTGTTGCTATGGCTTCAATATTTGCCCTTTACAGTCACTACTTGTATGCCTGCTAGGTGTCCTGACTGTAGTGTGCTGCTGTGGCTTTCCTATTTTCCATGTACATTCACACCTTGGAATGCTTGCTATATCTGCTAGGGTGTTACAGCATGCAGTGTGGTCTGGCCATGGTGTGGGCCTTGACATCTATTAGGGTATTTGAGTATGCTGCTGAGCAGGCCCCAGACACTCTCAGGTGCATCTGTTATCTGCCTCATGGAATGGTACATATCAGTGGGGTACACCCATTAAATTGTCTGGTATGCTGCAGTTGTGACTGTGGGATAACATGAGCATATGTATTACTACACTTTTTCTGCCATGCAAGTGGTGCATACTTTCAGGACTTCATAGTTACCATTGCATGTGTTGTAACACCTTTCTGCCTACTGTTTGTACATTTCACATGGAGTCTGTGGGGCATTCCTGTAACTCAGTCACTGTTGCCATGTCTAGGCTCTTAAGTATTCAAATATGGTGGTGTCAAACCTCTCATGTGTACAAATATTTGCAGGTTGTCCACATTTCTGCCTCATTTTTTGGTCAATATCTCACGCACAGCTTTTTCTGGCAAATCACTCTGGGCTCAAGTCAGAATATAGTGACAAACATTTAAGTTTCAGACTTCATACCCTTCCAAACATCCCACAAAATGCAGAACCTGCTACTCTCTGAACTGTCTAAGTTTGTTGTAACATTATTTGTAATGTGTCCCTGGTTTTGGCCCTTTGCTCCACATATTTTATTACTTGGTCCAGATGTGTTCCTGTAAGAGGTTGTGGGGGTATGGGCAGTGATTATCCTGCTGTGAGTATGTGTGTGGCTTGCAAGGTGCTACAGTGACATTATTACCTACAAACTAACAAGTAGCATGGCTGTTTCTGTTCACACACTACTATCATAGATATCCACTAGATTTGACAGTAAATATACATAACATGCTTTGTGTACTACACATCTTATATTCCCTTTACATTCATTTCTACTATTACATGATATATTTATTTTAGCACAATGTTCTTGTATAACAGTCATGGCTTAGTGGTAAGTCATGCAGACTACTATTTCCAAGGTCCTGGGCTCAGGACTGACAGTGGGATTTTATTTTGCTTTTGAGCAGACTACAGGACCTGTCAATCAGAGTGACTAAGGCACTTTTAAGCAGTTGTAACCGGGTTAGCGCTGGTTTGCGCGGAGCTCACACATGCGCACTGGCGTTCAGCTCCATGCACACATGCGCACACCCGCTTACAACCGCTTAAATGTGCTTACTCTTGCGAACACCCACGCTATTTTCTTTGAAAGAAATGAAAATGGGGAGACAGTAAAGTGGTGAAAAAGGGGTCACAAAGAGGATAAGACAGTAGGGAAACAAGCTCAGGTTTTGCAAGAGGGATGTAGGTAAGGCCCATAGCTGCCCATTTCTTCATCAGCAACAGCTGCGCATATGTATGTAATTTGGTGTGACATTTGAAACCTTCCACCCCTGAGAGAGGTGTCAGGACAACAATAATACTTGTTGTACAGCCAATTGTACTTGATAGTTTCCATGTCCAACAGACATATATGCGGAATGGGCAGCTATGTATGGGGCATAATTTTTTTGTGGGTACAGAGTGCCCTCTTTTTTTTTTTTTTTTTCAGGTGAGAGTGGTATGTCAGGTGAAGGAAGTTAGTATAGCTGGGGAGGTAGGTTGGGTAGATCAACAGACAAGATAAACAAGACGCATACAGGTGCGGTGTATGACATGTGTGGGGGGGTTACACAATTGACAGGGATGGAGGTTTGGATATCCGGAGCCCATGAGCCCACAGATGGCAACAGTGGAACTGATATCCCCACCCATGGTCATTTGCCACTGTTCCTTCACTGCCCAGGACAGGGCTGTGCTGGGGGCTGTGTAGGCCGGGCAACAGGCATGCCCGTAAGTTGTGCCACCTGTGCCTCAAGCTGGCGTAGGGGCCCAAGAACAGAGTCCCGGATCTCCCTATGCACCACAGTCCGGACGCTACAGAGGGTGAGTAGTGGTTCTCCTCTGGCCACGCTTGCAGAGGGGGGACGGGCCCCATCCCCTGCAGCACTTCCACCCACAGGTGGCACAGGGCCACCAGAGGAGGAGGGTCCAGACTGGGCACTAGTGCCAGGTGCACTCGCCAGCTGAGGTGGGAGAGGTGGGTCCGCTGGAACCCGCCTTCCCTGTCGTCCTATGTTTTGCATTATGTCATGACAGTTTGGGTTAGTAACATACAATCCCATTCGCAATTAGTTGTAACAGCATGCATTAGTATTCCCATTAACCAAACACCCAGATATTCACACCATTGAACAGCGAGCATAACACATGCATAATTTGAACATCAATACACAGTCCAACAACATGCAGGGTTGATTGATGGCAACAGGCCATCAGGTTTGGATGTATGAACGGGGCAGATGCATCAACGTACATGCAAATATTTATGACCCAACAGGACAAATGTCCAGGGGTGTTAATTGTGATTGCACATACCAATTTCATGTGGAATGGATTATATGCGGTTATAGGGTGGGGTGAAGAAAATATTATTAACACCTTCGAATACCAATACATATGCTGTACATTTCTAATAGCTACAGATATATACACACTACTGTTCTAACTACAGTTTCCTATATGTTAACTACTTCCATTTGGTGATAGGACTGTTACTGCTACATCAATATACATTGTATTGTTATTCATACACATTCATATCTGGCTTTGTTCAGCTACATCATCCTGCTACATTTGCTTTATATAGCTATAGACAACTGTGGATGTTTGATATTTCAGACAATCACACTATCTGCATATTGCAGACTGAGAGCAACATATCCAGATTTTGGGATACACATTACAGCTGCAGCAACACTTTGAACACATTTTGCAGTTTGGTTCTACTTGTCACATTCATTTCATTCTGTACTGACTGTAGTATACTTTATTCAGGGGTTATTACTACTTTATTGGTGGATTCATAACTCTTTCTCACACTCCCTCACTTGTTTTCATTTTACTATATAGGATGTTACTTACTTCTAGGCTTTATTGACATGTTTTACCTGTAGTTATTACAATCCTTTCCAGCAGTCTCACTTCTGTCATGTTTCAGTATTTAAACAGGGATATATTTCACACATGTGATTTGCTCATCTTCTGCAGCTGTACTTTTCAGCCTGCTGCAGGTTGTGTACTATTATATTACAGGTGGGGCATCTTTATTTCAGTCTTTATTTCAGACATTTTCATTTTTCTGTTTGGATTACAGACTGCAACACACTTTTGTAATCAAGCAATACTTGCAAACACTTTTACACTGTTACTTGCACATTTTATTACTTAGTGACTACACTGCACTATTTTGCTGACTGTCATACTTTTATATTTCTTTACAGTTACTGGGAGTGGATTACTGACCTGCCTGGTGGCGCAACCGCACCAGCCTATCGCCATAGGCTCTGCGGTTCGCAGAACGGACACCTGCAGCTGTAATATAAATGAAGTAATATTGGAATACACATCTCCATAATATCAGCTAATTTAATTTCTTACATACATAATTAAATGTAACTTACTCAGTAGTGGGGTGTTGGGCATTTGCCAGGCCTTCTGGATCCAAAGGTTTAATTGGTCCTGCTTGTGTCTCTTCAGGTCCACATGGTGGTGAAGGACCTGCTCACCAGTCCTTGGAATCCCTGTGGCACTGGTGAGATCATGAGCCAACCGGTCCCACGCCTCAGCCCTATATGCTCCCCACATGACCTGGCCCTGAATGAGTTGGTCCTCATGATTGTGGACTAGGAGCCAGACCATGTATCTGGACTCCTCAATGCCCCACCTTTGTGCTCGAAAACAACTACCCTCACCTACTCCTGACATTCTGGCTGCAAGTCAGTTCTACAATTGTTTATGCTGTGTATTCCCGCCTATGGGGCTTATATATGCCGTTTTTCCCACACTTATCTGTGATTGGCCATTTTGGAATTGTATCAACTTCACAAAACCTGCTTTGTCATGCTCCACTTTCTATTCATTCCTATATATTTGCTATTACTGCATTTCTAAGTACAGCTGTCGTGGCTTAGTGGTTCAGTACCTTGACTATGGTGCATGGTATCCTGGGTTCGAGCCTGGCCACTGCTTTTTATATTTTATGACTGTCTAGACAGGCTAGGGGGTGTGTCTGTGTAAAGGCAGTTTTGTTACAGCTTGCTCAACGTTGCCCATCAGTTAGCTTGTTTGCGCGGTGCGCAGCTCCGCGCAAATGGGTTATGCTGGTTTATGCTTTATTTGGCTGTCAGCATGCATATTACACTCAGCTCAGCTAGGGGCACACAGTTTCAGCATGTTAAACGACTGCTCACCTACGGGCGCTCATTTTGCACCTGTTAAACCATTGCTCAGCTACGGGCACTCATTTTGCACCTGTTAAACCACTGCTCACCTACGGGCAGCTGCACTCACCTTGTTAAACTGTAGCTCAGCTATAGGCACATCTCACATTTTTTATTGTTTTCTTGTCTCACATTTCTTCAAAATAAATGGACTATTTCATTACATTTAACATAAAATATAATTTTATATGTGTACATATTTGTCAGGGACTTGTTTCGTGCTTATTTTACTAAAAAAAAAAAATGATGTTGTGGGAGCTCGAACCATGACTGCCTGCTCTTCAGCCGACATCTCTACCATTACGCTATTGCTTCTTGGCTTACTTTGCATATTTAGTTCTTATATCCTTTTCCACTGACTGCTAACTGTGGCTAAGCTACAGGCACGCCCGCGCAAACGAACGCACTCATGGGCAAACATCTTTATGATTTAAAAAAATATCTAACATGTTAATTTATATATTTTATGTTCATAGTCTGTGGGGGCATGTGTTGTGTTGTGTTTATTCACATTTCCATGGCCTCTGTCGTGGGTGCTTACTTTGGGCACTTTTACTCTTCTGGGGGCGTATCCGCTTGCAGGGCTCGGCCTACGGACACGCCCCCTACAGTCTTCCATGGACCGTGTTAGCCTTAGGTGTGATTCAGCATGCTCTCATGAATATGCAGAGCATGCTGACATCACTCCGTTTAACTGCAGCCTCCATGTAAGAGTTATAACTCTTACATGGAGGCTTCGTGAATCCTGCCCATTGATAATTCTAGCTAGCATTTTGGAGGGGGTTTGACCCCATTCTGCATATTTGTGTAATGTTTTCAGTTCTATGAATGAATATCGTTTTGTCTGAATTTCATTTAATTGTTTTTGTAGCTTTACCATTTGTCTCTCAATATTAGGTATGTGATTCTTTTGGGTTTCTAACTCAACTAGTCTTAGCTTGCCTTCTAAGTTACTTATTTTTGTTTCTATTTATCTTTTTATAGTATGATGCTTATTAGGGTACCCCTAGCCATAGCTTAGAAGGCTGCCCATTGAACATCTAAAGGATTATTTGTAGTTGCAAGGTTTTCGTTTAACTGAGATAAGGATTCTAAAATTTCTTGATCCACTTCTTTAAATTTAATTAGGTTTGTGTTGAGGGTCCAGTTCGATGTATTATAAGTACTATGATTTGATTTGTTTTGTGTTATTTTTATGTTAATTTTTGAGTGGTCAGACAATGCTCTAGGTTCTGAGTTATACTGAACTTCATTTAAAGTCATGCTCTTAGAGATTAGACATATGTCAATTCTGGACCATGTTTTGTGAAAGGGGGAGTAATATGTGTATTTGCTATACGAGTTATCTGTGCTCTTTAGTTTAAAGGGATCAACCAGGTTAAAATCTTCGATTAGTTCAGATAAAAGATTAGTGACTTGGGTCAATTGATTATTATTCTTATTTGATCTATCTTTATTTGGATTTATTGTTATATTCCAGTCCCCACCAATTATGAGCAGATGATCTGGGAACTTTAGTAGCAAGTTATAAATTTCAATCAAAAATTCCTGTTGATAGCTGCAAGGGCCATACAATTACAGAATAACAATGGTTGTTTGTATGCTGGGTGTGAGCACATGGAGTAACACCACCTGCCTTTTGTATCAATATTATATTTGATTATGTTCCCATTAAAAGATTTCTTAATTATTATGAGTGTTCCTCTAGATGAAGTACTGTCCCCAGCTGCTATTATTTTATGTGTCCACTTGATGTATTTATCTTTATCATTGTCCCACTGCTCTTTGGTCATGCGTGTTTCCTGTAAAAAAATATGTCAGAGTTTGACTGATATATTAGGTGCATAATTTGCTTTTTCTTTTTTATGTTTTGCATGCCACTTATACTCCACGAGGCTACACTAATCATCATGGAGACTTTAGGTTAGATATATATGATAATGTAATATCTGTAGGTGCCATAGGAGGGGTGTTTGGCAGAAAGTGATGAATAATATGTAATGTATGTTGTGAAAAGGTGACAACGTACTCTTTCAGAAATTTCTCTGTGCCTAACCACTTACTACTACTACCTACTGAAAAAGAGGAATTTGACAAATAAACACTTAATATGATTATAATGCTAGACTTGTAACATTTAAAAACACAAACAATTATAACTATTATACAATTAACATTCCAAGGAATACCACTACTCTGTCAAGGTATTCGCTACTCAGTCAGCAGCCTTACATTATAAGTAATTAAATACTACTAACCCAATTAGGAGTTAAGAATAAATATATTCAGTGGAAACTCCTATGTTTGACAATAAGAAACAACTCTGAGATTTATTGTAAGTAATTGAAAGTACTACGTTAAAATTAGATATCTCAGTGGGTAGTTAAATTCCAAGCTTCATCTATCTTGCTGATGAAACATAAATATTGGAAGTGAATAGAATTTTTGCACACTTGTGAAGTCTACATATTTGCCAGTCAGATATACTGATATAACTTGCTAAATATGGAATATCACAAGCATTAAATTATAGCAATACACTATATACTTCGGTGCTTATATTATCGCTACACATCAAAATGATACCAGTTCAACATGACTTTTGTAATGTAACCATAGTCTTGGAGTGAGTTAACCAATTTTGAATTCTTACTCCCCCACAACAGCAGACATTAGTAAGCTAATTTGCTTAATAATTTGTCATTGATACTTATTTACCATAATAAGCCAATATTTCCAATGCAGATGACATATGAAAGGTTGCAACACCATTAAAGAGATTACTACACAGGGTTGGCTTCCTAGGGTTACCTGGTTACTACAAATTTTTGAAACAAAGGAATTTAAAACACAGTATATTATTTACAAACAGACACACTGTTGAAGTATTTACTACGTTGTACCAGTACTACCTTAACTTGCATACTTATTTGTTTTGTGTTGAGAGCCCTTGCAATCATGACAATATACACAGAGGCACTGAAAACTAATGACGATAAATACAATAAATTAAAGTGTATATTGTATTACATACATTAATAGTATAAACAGAAACAGCACAGAAAGTTCACATTATCTGCTGGTGTATGTATTCAGGAGGTTAATCTAGTAAGAGTTGGCTGGGATGAAGGGCTGAAACATTACATCTCATCAATTTTGAGATCTATTTAACTTAATTAGTTAATGTGCAGGAGCCATTTCTAATAAGGAATGCAATACTATTATCCAAACATATTAGGAAGCATCAATAGAACTGCCAAGCAAAGCATATCAATAGTACTGCCAAGCGAAGCATATCAATGGTACTACTAAGTGGGTGAGAGAGAGAGAGAGAGAAGGAAAAAAAGATCATAGGTTCATAAAAAGAACAACAATGTCACATTGTCATCTTTTTTTTTTTCTTTCCTTTGTTCATCTTTCTTCATTCCAGTGAGGCTTTCTTTGAATGGGACATACTGTTCTAATGAGAACTGGATAACAGTTTCCCTTTCCCTCATTTGCCTTCACTTAACTTTCAAGATTCTTCCTTTCCTTTATTATTAAGCTACTTCCTTCTTCAATTTTCTCTTTTTCTTGCTTCTGCTTCAGCTATTTACAGTATACTAACAGTATCTGTTGTTCATGAAGTTATAGTTAAATCCAGTTCTTGGGTACAGTTTTCAGCAGTTTTCTTCATCAGCTTGCTTCACATTACTTTCTGGATGACAAAACTCATGTCTGATTGGTTCTTCTGTTGTAGCAATGCTTTTTTCTTTTATTTTGGATCCCCGTGGTTGCTATAGATTTGTGCTGGCTCTGACATCACTCATTGATTTGAATCACATGTGTGACGCGGGGTTAAAGATTAAAATGGCATCAGACCAGTCCAGCATACTGGAAATAATGGCTTTATTACATTGCAATGGAATGAAAAGCACATGGAGACTTTTTCATGCAATACTCAGGTAAGCACCTTATTTAGCTTTAAATTAAATATATAATACTAGCAACTTATGCAACAACCCGATTTAGAAGTCATCTGCAGTGTAATTATGAGTTTTAATATTATTGGAGTCATTTTTGGCTACTAATCATTTTTACTTAGTTTAATTGTTTATTTTGGCAGAATTTTGTTTTTAAGCCTTCAAAAAGGCAGATTTTGCTTCATCTTTGTTGTTCGCTTGGTGTGAGGAGCCTTTGTGTCAAAAGTGTAAGGAAGCAGGATACTTCATTTGGACTTTTATCTTATGTTTTATTAAGTATGCACAGAAGGATGACATTTCTTATCTCTGCTGCTTAATGACTAAGGGTAAATCTTGTGCTACTGTTATTTTATTTCCTTTCCATGTAATTTTCTTTTTAGTTTTGGCAGCTTTTATAATCAGGTTTGCATGTGATGCATTCAAGATTCTCACATAGACTTTTCTAGCAGCCTCTAGGGTTTGTGATTTTCTTAAAGCACAATGGAATCTCTCTATAGTAATATTCTGAGCTGAAGCATTTTTATCCAGGAATAAATCAATAATTTATTTTATTGTATTTTGTAGTTGAGCTTGTTCATAGGATTCTGGTTTCCCTATGATTAGCACGTTGTTACATATTGATCTGGCTTCTAAGTCTATTATTTTTTGTTGGATTTCATACATTGACTTTTCTGAGGATTTAGCTTTCTTCTGGATCTCATCTATTTTCATTTCATTTGCCTCAGCCTTTGCTTCATTTTTCTCCAGTCTAGTTAGTGTTTTATCCAGATTATTTCCAAAGGTATTTAGTTTTGTGGAAAAGGAATGGATTTCTTCTTGAAAGGGATCTAAAGCTGCCTTGAGTTTTTCCATTAAAAGGGGTTGTTCCATCTTCAATTTGACATCTTGTTTTTGCAAGTGTGGTTGCTGTTTTGCAGTTTTCTTTCTTTTAGGACATACTTCTTTCTATGGTGTAGTTACTTGTGTGAGTCTTGTTTTTGAAGTTTGAGCTTCCATTTGATCCATAGTTAAATATTTATCTGTAGCTTTCTTCTTTTTGTAGCTTTTTTTGAATTATTGATTAGGCCTGTACTGTTGAAAGGGCCCCAGATCAGCACCTGTTATTCCAGCAGATAAGTATAAGAATTCTTTTTATTTTATCCAAATTTGTTGCAGTATTGGTTTAGGATATTATATCTGATAGTTATATCAGTTTTTGAATATATTAGCAGAAGTGCCGATGCCCCGATTGAGTTAGATTGAAGAATTTATCAGCAGCTGAAGGAAATGTGTGCTCCCTAGCTGGTGGCCATCTTGGAATGATGGCAAACACAATTGTATTGATATTTGACCCCTGACAACGAGTATTTGTTAGAAATGCAAAGTGTTAACTTATTTTTTTAAAGGGTCAAGCCACATCCACTGGGAGTTACAGGTATACACTCAAAAGAGCTGTACTGGAGGAAATGACTTTGCTTTGTTTAATCTGGCAAACAACTGAGAACCAGACCCTGTCTCATAGTAACCGAGAACCAGACCCTGTCTCATAGCTAGTGCCATGGCCATCTAGCCATCCCTTGTAGCTGTGTTCTCCAATGACTCTTTAACTAGTTCTTCTTTTACTGCTAGCTCTGGTGCATCATGTCCTTCTATGGCAACACCCTGTTGTATTTGTCTGTGTACTGGCATGTTGCTCAGCATTGTACAGATGACAAATGTCTTGCTGGAATGTTCTTCACCGATTCATTGTACATTATACCCTGTGTTTTGCAGATCATCTGACAGTTGACATTAAAGTAACTAAAAATGAAAAGAAAGGAGTGTAAAAAATAAACGTGGAATATTGATTCCCTTAAAGTTTCTACACCATCATTCCTGTGTTTCAGGAGGGGATATTATGCTGATGTGGGTGCAGTTGATGATACCATCTGCCTTTGAGAAGTCAGTTTCTTCATACAAGGCACACACAGTATTGTTTCTCTCATCTGTGGTAAGTGGAAACTACATGTTTTACTCCTTGTGCTGTAGCATGGCTTCATGGAACTGGAACTGGTGTCGTATCCATGAAGCTGATGACTGGGATACACCAAATGTGTTCGCATTTGATTGCAGAAAGGTCTCAAGATTGTCTGTGCTACACATACCTTAGTATCAACAGGAACTAATATTTCATACAGCCCATGTCTCATGTGTACCATGTACTATATGGTGTCGCTGTCCACAAAGTAGCAGTCCGTTATGGCCCTGTCATGAAAATTTTGGTATGTTAGGCACAGTCAAATTCTGTGATAATGTGGAAGGTCATGATATGCACTACTTTGGCTAGTAGTTGTGAGGCTGGCCTCTAGCAAGTACATTCTAGCTAATTCTGATGCTACTGTCAACATCACAGTACTGTTTCTATCACTGTTCATCAGAAAAGTTTGGCATACTGCCACATTAGTGACAGTGTCTTATAATTAATTTTCTACAACTTTCTGAATTGCTTTGCTGTGTTGCTTATTATCCTTTGCATTTGCCATTGACCTAATTGTTAAATCCTTCCACATTTTCATCTTATTAAATGGTCAGTTGTATAATGTGACACCCTGTAGTAGTTTGCATTCTTATATGTCCACACTACCTATACCCCTGAACTGGCCTCTCCCTTTGCACCAACAATCATAACGCATTTTGCTTTACGTATTGCATTATTTGCTTCTGAATCCTGGCCATGATATGTTTTCATTTCCTGTGCCTTATTTATTTTCTTTGACGAGCCTTCCCAGAATAAGTGATACATTTTCTAATATTCAAGTATAAATACAATGCTTCCAGGGATGGACTCAATTAAGACTATACCTTCATCTAATAATTTAAGACTAGAATTTAATAACATTAGCTTCTTAAATATCAGTAAATAGCATCATTTAACCCATAGCTTCATCTAATAATTCAAGAATAGAATTTAATAATATTAGCTTTTTCAATATCAGTAAGTAGCCTCGTTTAACATTACACCTTCATCTAATAATTCAAGACTATAATTAAATAATATAAACTTCTTAAATATCTGTAAATAGCTGTAAAAATAAAGGCATTTTTTTTTCTATAGCTAGTTATAAATCTTCAAAAATGGCCTTTTTTAAATAATGCGTTGGTATTAAACATTGAAATAAAACTGACATATACTGTGTTGATTTTTTATTCCACTTTCTTTTCTTACTTTTGTCACCAAATTGTTTAGTATCCTAAAAAGAAAGTAAGAAAAACAGACTTGCCAAAACAAGGAATACCATGCAGATGTATCCTTCATGATATGAGTTATCTGTGCAAAATGCAGGACTATTTATGTCACAGACATCTGCTCACTAATGCCCAGAACACCAAAAATCACTGCTGAAACTAATATTCTGAAATACTGCACACTGTCTAGTTTCCTGGAGTTTCAATGACTTTTATTATTTTTCAGTATTTTTTTCAAGGAACACTCAATTCATGACCCAGCATTTTAAGCAGAATCTATTCATTAATCTGTTTTAAGACTTCGGCCTCCTGGAAGTTCTTTTTCTTTTTACAACAAGATATTTCTTGCAGGGAATTTTAAATGATTTCATGTAGACAGTTCAAAGTCCCAGTATGCAGCAATTATTTTTTCTCTAACCATAATAATATAAAATCATTTGTTAGTGTCCAAAAGATTTGACATTTCAGCCATAGAGGTTCCTTTGTAAAAAAAAAAATGCACTTCACTGATACTTAGGAGTCATTCATTCTGAATGGAAGATGTAGTTTCATTTGGACTCATTACATTATTGCAATTAAAAAAAAAGTTTGCATTTGCTATGCCTAACATTTTTTCTCTGAACAGTGAATTTTCTATAGAAAATAAAAATCTCCCTCTTTTGAAGTTCTCTGATTTAAAATGCAGTTTCTATACCTAACAAAATGTCATTACTAAAGCAGATAATGATAAAGATTCAGGATTTGGACAGTTATGTCTTTGTTAAACTAATTTTACAACAAAACTAACTGCCCAGATGGTATCCAGGTGGACTATAGGCCACGGCAAAAGGAACCAGGCTACAGCACAGAAAAAAGTTTTATACAGTATGCCAAACCACACACACACACACACACACACACACACACACACACACACACACACACACACACACAAAAACACACATGCAATCCAATGTTAACAAGCTAAGATTGTAATGCTTACCACACCATGATTTTACTCTGAAATCTGGAAAAGGGCCAACTTGTTAAACACCTTCTGTTGTTTCAGTGCTGTTATGCTCAAGACTTGCCTTAGAAAAGCAGTCTCTACAGAACCAGCACATTGAGATGAAAAAAAATGAAGCTCTGTGGGAGAGAAATTATTTTTGTTCAAAATGTGTGCAATGTATGACTGGCATTTAAAGCAGAATTTACATTAAAGCTTTAAATTTTATATCAATATTTTCTCTTTTGCACATCACAAACCTGAGATTGTCCAGTTTCTGCCTTTATTAAAGTAACACATGACCATGATTCAGCCAGATGGTGCTATTACCATACCCAGTATTTTTCGGACATTGGTGCCAGTCCCCATAAGCTACAACTGCTGTAAAAATGCTGCAGCCACAATGCTAACAGATATGTCTCATATGACATATTTATACTCTGTGCATTTGAATGTACAGGCTAACGCAGAAGGCCTCTGGCTAACGAAGGTCACAGATGACTGCAAACAAGGAGCCATAGTCAACTCCCCAAATGATGTGGACATCCTACAGAAGGGCCTCGCTGAGACAGATGCTTGGTGTCAGAGCCATGGCCTCAAGCTCAATGCCAAAAAGTACAGTGTTATCCCCTTTGGTAGAAACTCTGTACCCATGAACTACCACATAGGCAAAAATCTGCTTAACACCGAATGTGTGATAAGAGACCTTGGGATCCGGGTGTACAGTAGTTTCTCCTTTGATAGTCACATAGCCACAGTAGTCAGGAAGTACTTCTACATGGCATACCTCAGCATAAAAGGGTTCTCATCCAGGAAAAAAGAGGTCATTGTTCCCCTCTACCCGACACTCATTAGACCTATTATAGAGTACAATGCCCCTTTTGGAATGTACCTCACAAGACATCTGCAGCCACTGGAAAGGCCACAGAAGTACATCACAAAGAGGATTACTGGTCTCGAACAAATGCCCTACACTGTCCATCTCAAAAAAACTCCGGCTTTACTCAATAGCATATCGCCTACTCCGAGGTGATCTCTGCCTAACATATAAAACTATGTCAAACCCAGAGCTGTTGGACATGCTACACCTAAAGGAATCCCAATCCCTCCGAGCTACATGCTCTAGGGACCTAAACCTTGTCAACACAATAAACAGGACATGCTGTAGGGATAGATTCCTGTCCCAGAGACTTCCCATACTCTGGAACAGGCTATCCATCTATGTCAAGCAAAGTTCTTCATTAGCACTCTTCAAGAAAAATCTTGAAGAGTGGATGGGAAATAGGAAATACACCCCGGGGATCACTTCTGTGTCTCTGCTTGACAGTAGCACAGGAAAATAACTTTCTTGGGTGGCGTAAGCCAGGGAATCTTGTTGGCTAGGCTTATGTAGGCCCTTGGGCCGATAGCCTAGTACCTACCTATGAACCTGTGAACCTATGAATGTTTCCTTTAAGGTAACCATATTTGTATATTTAATTCAACATACAAGTTTACAGCTGTGCAATTACCTTAATAACAATTTTATTTATTTTACAAGGATAATGTGTATGTTGACAATTTATCTTGTGCGGCTACTAGACTTTGATAAAAATGGCTGACTTCTGTGACAAAACATAGTAAAAGCCTTTTCCTTGTCGGTTAAGAGATTTTCGTATTTTATAAGAATTTAGGTTGTGTCTTTTTGAAATATTTGATACTATTTTATACCCATTGTTAATGTTAAAGTCTTATATTTTTATTTTTTATATGTATTGAGTGATAAGAGTATGCCTTTGGTGCATTAAAAGGTAAGGTGCTTACTTGCGCATTATCTGCCAAGTGGTTTTACCTTTAACATATGGCATTTTATTTTTCATAGCAAATGTTGTGTCAGTGTTCAGTCACAGTATAGGATAGCAACAATAGAGTGATGTTGTGTGTGAGGTATGCAAGTATTTAGCACCAGAAAATGGGAAAGTACGATACAGTTCATTTAACGATACAGTGGAAATAGAGGGTTATTACTGCCAACACTGACTTTTTTATCCATTGATCTGTGGATCAGTATTGCTCCCACTAGATTTATCAACCCTTTCTTGCATATTTAGAAATCAAATCTTTATAAGCACCTGCAAGAATGACTCAGAATTTCACAGGCAGGTATCAGGCTTGGATTCATCCTATAGCACCTGCAAGAATAGCTCAGAATTTCACAGGCAGGTATCAAGCTTTGGACTCATCATATAATGTCTTTCACTTCTTCTTATAAAGCTTTGCTGTTAAGTACACTTTTTGTCATTCATTTTATTCCTTGACACTGCAAAAAAGCTGTTGTCATGTTTTAATGTAGCATTCTTATTTCACAGTGCTTTCTTGTCTGCATCTGTTGTATGGAGCATTTGTGTGGTACCTCGATGTATTCCTCTGCATTTTTTGTGTGTGTTTGTGTGTGCATGTGTTCATGTGTGTGTGTGTGTGTGTGTGTGTGTGTGTGTGTATGCGTGTATGTGTGTGTGTGTGTGTGTGTGTGTGTGTGTGTGTGTGTGTGTGTGTGTGTGTGTGTGTGTGTATGTGTGTGTGTGTGTGTGTGTGTGTGTGTGTGTGTCTGTGTGCTTGTGTGTGTGTGTGTGTGTGTGTGTGTATATATGTGTGCATGCATGTGCACTGTATGACAAGCTGGCACTTCTTGATAGGCTCTTCTTCCCTTGAGACACAAATAAAATTTATTTACCTTACTTATTTATATTTAATGCTTTAATTGCTTTAATTTCTCCAAGTCTGTTGGGTTTCTAATACCATGGCAGGAATGGACCCCATTCCTAAGTTAAAGTACGATTAAAGTTCATAAAAGTAGTATTGTTTCAGTCTTTGATGTCAGCCAGTAGAGCTCTTCACAGCCCTTGCAATGTGCCCAGTAATGACTCCGTCTGTTGTTCGTAAGGAGTTACATGTATTGGTAACATAACTAAATACGATTGTAAATTATTTTTTAATAAGACCCATTGCACCTACTACTATTGGAACTGTTTGGGTATCTTTCTTCCACATTGCTCTCATTTCTGCCTGCAGATCCTGATATTTTATGACTTTGTGTCTCTATGTATGCAAGACACTGTAGTCACCAGGTGTGGCAATTTCAATGATCAATCTTACTCTTGTCTTCTTTTCTTCGACCACTATGTCCATTTTTCTATCATATATCTTTTGAACTGCTGGTAATGGATGATCCCAAGTGATGTAGACTTCTTTATTTTCTGTGATGCTTTGTGGCTCATGTTTTCAGCATTTTTTGGCCACTTCAGTACCATAACATTTGCACAATCCCCAGTGCAACAGTCTTGCCACACTATTATGACTTTCAGTATACAATCCTTCTGCCATTAGTATGTCACAACCAGCAACAAAATCTGCAACTGTTTCCAATTCAGTTTTACAAAACCTACATTTGTCTGTTTCTCCCACATGTTCAATGGACTTTATTAAACAATGTGTAGGCAGACCACTATCTTTGGCCACCAATATTAACCTTTCATCACTTGGTTTGAATTTGCCTCTCCTTAACCAGTCCTCTGTTCTTTCCTAATCAACATGAGGTTCTTCAAGAAGTTTTCTATACTTGTAACTATATGTATGCTTTTTCCACATTTCTTGCCTTTTCATCTGATCCTTCACCTTATATTCTTTCTTTTGTTTGTTGGCGCATTCAGTTGCTACCTGATTTTTTTTTTTCTACGTCTGGTTTGATTTCCATTCCTGCTTCATGCTGATAAGCTTCTGCTAGATTAAGCAGAGAAGTAATCTTAGATTTATTCTCCTCATGTTTTAAAACTTTCACTATGTTTGGGTCTTGTGAGGTCAGCAGATATATGTGGAGTCCCATAATTGCAGATCTGCACATATAATTAGTTTCAAGGAGGCCCATCCCTCCTTCGGAACAGTGAATATATAATCTTGGTATGCACTTATTTTTATAAATCATTTGGTGAGCATGAAGCAGCCATCTAAGTTTTCTATCTAATCTGTCCAACACATTTTGTGGCCATTCATTCACTCCAAAACTGTAAATTAGGACAGGAAGAGCAAATGGGTTTATAGCTTGGGTTTTGTTCCTAGATCTCATTGCTGTTTACAGGATTAATTTAATCTTCTGAAGTATTCCTTACTAAGTTTTATTTGCATTTGTTCATGTTTTATTGTTGATCCTTCATCATTTCCAAAATATTTATAAACTCCTTCTTGCTCAAGTTTTTTTATATCACATTCTTGTGCCAAACTGGTGTTTTCCTGACATTGCAGTTTTCCTGCTTAAAAGGCTGCCTTTGCACATTTAGAAAGACCAAATGACATTCTTATATCATCTGGAAAAGTTTTGACAACTTGCAGTTGTGCTTTCAGTTCCTCATCTGATGCGCTATATAGTTTTGAATCATTGATAAAGAAAAGGTGAGAAGTCTTTACACTTTGTTGTTTTCTAGGAGCCAGATTATAGCCATGGCTTAAGCTGTTGAGTAAACAGCTTAATGGATTAAGGGCAAGGCAGAATAATAACAGTGACAGAGAGTCACCCTGGAATATCCCCTTTTGAATTTTTATCCCTGGAGTAACAAATTGTCCTTTATTATGGCTTAATTGCAAAGTTGTCTGCCACTGTTTCATGGTCACTGCAATGTATTTGATCCGTGTGGGGCTTATCTTATATATTTTAAGCACTCTTTTATCCATGAATGTGGGATACTATCAAATGCTTATTTGTAGTCAGCCCATTTCATACTTAGATTCTTGCCCTTTTTGCAGTTATCCACTATGACTTTATTTAACAACAAATGATCCTTTATTCCATATGACTTTCTTTTATTGCCCTATTGTTCTACTGCCGTAATTGAGTTTTCTTCTAAATGACTATAAATGACTATAAACTCTGTCAGCATCAATTCCCATGTATAGTTTATAAGTCATCGGAAGGTAAGTTATTGGTCTATACTTTTTAGGGTATCTTGCAGGTTTACTCTTAAGTAGGTGCACTGTTTTTCCTGTTGTTATCCAGGTTGGTGTCTGTTCCGGGTGTGCATATAAATAGTTCTTACTTATGGCTAAATCTTTGTGCAAAGATGTTAATACTTTTAACTAGTAGTTAGGTACTGCATCTGGGCCTGGGGTTTTCCAATAAGAGGGTTTTTTTACCTTTCATTTACTCATCTGATGTGCTATGCAGTTTTAAATCATCAACAAAGAGAAGGTAAGAAGTCTTTATACTTTGTTGTTTTCTAGGAGCCAGATTATAGCCATGGCCTAAACTGTTAAGTAAACAGCTTAATGGATTTAGAACAAGGTAGAATAGTAACGATGACAGAGAGTCACCCTGGAATATCCTCTTTTGAATTTTTATCCCTGGGATAACAATTTGTCCTTTATCATGGCTTAATTGCAAAGTTGTCTGCCACTGTTTCATGGTCACTGTAATCTAGTCTATCAGTGTGTGGTGTATCTTATACATTTTTAAGCAGTCGTTTATCCATGAATGTGGGATACTATCAAATGCTTTTTTGTAGTCAGTCCATGCCATGCTTAGATTCTTCCCCTTTTTACAGTTTTCCACTATGACTTTATTTAACAACAAATTATCCATTATTCCATATGACTTTCTTTTATTGCCCTATTGTTGTACTGCCATAATTTAATTTTCTTCTAAATGACTATACACTCTGTCAGTGTCAATTCCCATGTATAGTTTATACATTGTTGGAAGGCAAGTAATTGGTCAATAATTTTTAGGTAGCTTGCAGGTTCACTCTTAAGCAGGAGCATTGTTTTTCCTGTTGTTAGCCAGGTTGGTGTTTGTTCTGGGTGCGCATATAAATAGTTCTTACTCATGGCTAAATCTTTGTGCAAAGATGTTAATATTTTTAACCAGTAGTTATGTACTGCATCTGCGCCTGGGGTTTTCCAATTAGATGCTTTTCTTAACTTTGTTTCAATCTGTCTAGCTGTTAATTCATCCCATTTCATATCCTGTACCTTTAAACATCTTATTCTTTCTTTTACTTCTATCCATTTAGTATCTTTGTTATGCTCCACAGGATCTTCCCAGATACTTCTCCAAAGTGTATCTATTTCTTCTTTTTTGGCAGTCTTTCAATTTCTTTTATCTTATTTCCCAGTTCTCTATACAACCTTTCTGGGTCATCATTGAGTCCCTTATTTTGCACTTTTCTTTTATATGTATCTTCGTATCTTCTACGTTTTTCCATTTTTTAGTTTGTTATTTGTGATAGTGCATGATAGATCCTGATCTGTTCTAATATTGTGCATTGCTTTTATAACATCTATCTTTCTTAGTATTTTTGTTGCTCTATTCCCTCTTCTATAGTCTTCTAACAGTGGCACTTCTTGTCTTAATTGCTTTATAATTTTCTCTATTCGATGTTTCCATGACAGTATTCGATTTCTCTCCTTCCTTTCCCTCACTACCCTGTGTTCTTTTGGTAGAACTTTATCAGTTATTTATTTCACTACACAGTAATATATCCTGTTTACTTCTGTTATATTGCATGCATATCTATGAACAGTCCTAATTACTGTGCTCATTTGTTTTATCAGACTTCTGACTTTTTGGGTTTTATTAACCTTCTGCAGTCTTTTTCTTTCATTGATCTTGATGTAGCTGTCCATGTCTATTAAATCAAGTAACTCTTCTCTTAGCTCATTTTCTTCCAAACTGAGGGCACATCACTTGTTTTTCAATTCCTGTGGGCATGCTATAGAAGGTTCTATAGCATTTTCCTGTGATACAGTCATCAATTTCATCCTTTGCCATCCGTTGCTCTATCATATAGGAACTCACTGACCTATCACTCGTCAACATTGACTGCATCAGAGTTTCCACAGTTTCTTGTGCCTTCCCTTGCTCTCCAGCTTCAAGTGAGCATTTATACTGGTTTCCTATGGAAGGCTCCAAATTATCTTCATATGGCACCTGACCAATTGCTTTATGTTCCAATGGTTTACTCTTAATTTGGATATCTATCACTCTATACTCTTATGGTCCTTTCTGAATTAGATTTTCTACACTAAATCCTTCACTTTACATGCACACCATAACTTCAGTTTCTATTTCTTTATCTTCTCCATTACTAATCTCTTTTTCTTCTTTTCCTTTTTGTCTTCTTATTTTTTTGTATTGTAAAGTTTTTCATGTCCAGATTCCTTTGTCTGTGTTTCTCTT
The DNA here is from genome assembly GCF_019279795.1 of Protopterus annectens. NCBI lineage: Eukaryota > Metazoa > Chordata > Ceratodontiformes > Protopteridae > Protopterus > Protopterus annectens. The sequence continues at coordinate 51,141,781 of NC_056736.1, forward strand.
CAAATATCTTTGGTACTACTCTTTTAGTATTGGTTAATTTTGCTTTGTCCTTTGTATAAATATTACACCATAATAAATCTCTTTTTCTTTCCCATGTCCATATTTCTTCTTCAGACGTTTTCTGATATTCCTGTTTCTCCCTGCTTTGGGGACTCACTCCATCCTGCTGTGATGTAACCTGTGTTAGACCTTCTATATCAAATCTTTCACTTTGCAGGCACTCCATATCTTCAACTTCTATTTTTTAACTTCTACTTTACTGATCTTCTTTTCTACATTCCATCTTTGTGATATTATTTTTCTGTCGTGAAATTTTCCATTTCCAGATGCCTTTGCCTGTATTTTTCTTCAAATATCTTTGAGGCTACCTTCTTTACATTGATTAATTTGGCTTTCTTCTTTGCATAAATATTGCACCATATCAAATCTTTCTTTCTTTCCCATGTCCATATTTCTTTTTTATACTTTTCAAATATCTCTTGGTTTTGTTGTTTATATTTTCACACTTCCTCAGATGCTTCTTTTTCCAAACAGATCAATGTTTCTTGATCTATATACTGTTTTTTTCACAAATCTGTTATATTAATGAACACAAATTATCATTTGAAGCTTCTGACAATTTTTCTTGAAGAATTATTTTTCTTTACTCTAATTTCTCTCTTAATCATGTTGTATATCTTGTTTCTGGAAACTCTGGGCTTTTTACATAGTAATAACAATGCATAATTTCTTTCTTATCCTCAATAGTCCACTTTATCGTCTTTATAGGTTCATAGGTTCATAGGTTCATACTAGGCTATCTGCCCGAGGGCATTTACAAGCCTAGCCCATCGTTTTGTGGCTTACGCCACCCCTTTAGTATGGGGAACTATACCCATTATTTTGCTGTGCCTCTGTCGAGCAGTGACACTGAGGTAATCCCTGGGGTATATCTGCGATCTCCCATCCATTGGTCAAGATTTCTCTTGAACAAGGCCAGCGAGGTGCTCTGCCTCACATGTACCGGGATTTTGTTCCACAGCATAGGGAGTCTTTGGGTGATGAATCTATCCCTCCAGCACGTCCTATTAATAGCCGTGTCGAGGTTTAAGTCTCCCGCCCTTGTGGCTCTGATGGATCTAGATTTTTTGAGGTGAAGCATATTCATCAAATCTGGGTTTGACATGGCCTTGTATGTTAGGCAAAGGTCACCTCTGAGCAAGCGATGGCGACTGAATAGAGCTGGAGTTCTTTCAGTCGGGCAGCATAGGATAGATTTTGAGACCCTTTATCCTTTTGGTGAGGAACTTTTGTGGCCTCTCCAGCTGCTGCAAGTGTCGGGTCAGATACATTCCGAATGGGGCATTGTACTCAATCATTGGTCTGATGAGTGATGAGTAAAGGGAGACTATAACCTCCCTTGATCTAGATGAGAATCCCTTCATGATAAGGTGGGCAATGTAGAAGGTCTTCCTAACTACTTTAGCTACATGGGTGTCGAATGACAGACTACTATCAACCTGGGTCCCCAGGTCCCTGATAACTTCTTCTGTGCTCAGTGGATTGCCACCTATTTGGTAGCTAGGGTAACCTTGTTTTTCCCGAAGGGTATGACTATGCATTTTTGGCATTTAACTTTAGGCCGTGGCTCTGGCACCAGTTATCCGTTTCTGTGAGACCCTTCTGAAGGATATCTGTGTCAGATGTGTTTTCTACTATGGCGCCCAGTTTGCAGTCATCTGCAAACTTTGTCAGCCATAACCCTCCTGTGTTTGCTTGTACTTCGGAAAAGTAGATGCCAAACAAGAGTGGGCCCAGGACTGAGCCCTGTGGGACACCACTTGTGACAGGCTTTGAGTCTGACATGGCGCCAGCAACTCTGACCCTGTGGGTTCTGTCACTCAGCCAGTTTGCAACCCATCTTGTGATGTATGGGTTAACATTTAAGCTGATGAGTTTTTCAATGATACCCGAGTGGGGTATTGTATCGAAGGCCTTAGCCAGATCGAGGTAGGCTGTATGGACTGCCTTTCCCTCATCAATGGCTTTGGTGACTGTTTGAAAAAGTCAACCAAGTTTAAAAGGCATGATCTGCCTTTGACAAAGCCAAACTGGGTTGGATCCAAAGTCTGCAAATTCCCTATGTCTTTATTTATGAGGTCCATTATGATCCTCTCCATGGCTTTGCAGATAAGGCATGTCAAGCTAATGGGCGGTAATTTCCAGGGTCGGTGGAGGCACCGCCTTTGTGAAGTGGGACCACAGTTGCAGTGCGCCACTCCTGGGTGCGTATCCAGAGGTAATACTTTGATTAAACAGCTGTCCTAGCTGTGGGTTTAATTCCTCATTGAGTTCGTGGAGCACACAGCCGGGGACACCATCAGGTCCCATGGATGCTGTGTTTTTGCTTTGGAGAGAGCAGTTCTCACTTGGGCGCTGGAGATGTTTGGGGGCTGCAATCATTTGGTATAGATATCTCTCCTTTTGGGGGAGGGGAGAAGTTTGCACTGAACCTGTCAGCCAGTATGTTGGCAATGTCTGTAGGATCAGTAATCTTCACATCATTTTGAACTAGTTCTGAGCATATCTGGGAGTTTCCTCCTAGGTTTCTAACATAGCTAAAGAAGGCCTTATGATTGTCTTTTGAGTCTTTAGCTATTTTTCTCTCGAAATTTGCTTTGGATGATTTTATGAGAGCTCTTAGTTTTTACTTATAGTGATCAAGGGTGTCTTACCTTTTAAGGATTTTGCTCTATCTTGTAGTAGCTTCCTCCTTTTGTTGTAGAGTTTGTTTATGGCTGGGGTCCACCAGACTGGACGCTTGCCTTTGGTACAAAGAGTCTTTGTTTTGCTTGGGATTGCCTTATCCATGCAGTCCTGCAGGTGCTGGTAGAAGGCATTTGTAAGTGATTCAGCGGCTTGAGTACTGTTTTCCGCCAGCTCGGGGGCCTTAAAGGAGACCACACTAGTCTTTAGAAGTGTGAAGTCGGCTTTTGAGAAGTTCTTTACTGTGGTCTTTTTTATTTCAGGTGGGGGTGGGATGAGGACCTCCAGCGAGATTAGTTTGTGATCTGATCTCACCAGTGAGGGGTATACTTCCGGTGTTGAACATTGTGCTCCCATGTTCGTGATGATGAGATCAAGTATGTTATCTCCTCTTGTGGGGATGGTGACTAGTTGTTCCATGGCATTTGAGTTTATGAATTCCAGGAACTTTTGGGCTAGGGTGTTTGGGCTTGAGTAGTGTTCCCAGTCTATATTTGGGTAATTGAAGTCACCTAGTATGATGGTGTTTGGTGATACATTTATCCCCTCTAGTGTTTTCAGGAAGGCCATGTGAGGTTCCTGAGTTTGTGAGGGTGGCCTGTAACATGCTACAATTTGCAGAGCAGTCTTGCCTATGGTTAATTGCACCTGGATGGTCTCCGATGCATCATGCGTTGCCACCAGTCTTGAGGTGTGGGTGTCCTTGATGAATATGGATACCCCCCCTCCTTTCTTGGTATTTTCCTGATTTTGGGGCCGGAACGCATGATATGAGGTAAAACCTGATAGCGCTGGGGTGCTCTCAGGAGCCTTGAACCAGGTTTCTGTCACAGCACAGACATCGATGTTCTCCATACTGAGAAGGGCCTCGAGTGCGTGCATTTTGAGATTTAGACTTCTGGCATTGAGCAGCATTACCCTTAGTTTTTTTTCCTTTTTGTGTTCTAGGGTGGTAGGTTTAGAATTTGAGCCTTGCCTAAAAAGGCACTATGGGGTGGCAAGAGCCTTTGCCAATATCCGGAATCCCAGGGTGACAGGTGCAAGCCGTCCCTTGCGAAGCAGCGTGGCTTGTCCAGCATGTCATCCCAGGCAGACAGATACTGGATCCCCTTTGAATGACACCAGTGTTTAAGCCAATTGTTAAAGCTGATCATCTTATCTCTGTATTGTGGCATCATTCTTGGTGAAGGTAGGATACTGCTCAAGGTCAGGGTCATACCTGCCTGGGCTACATAATCAGAGAGCTCCTCAATGTCTCTTTTCATGTAGTCCAAGGAGGTGCGTCTCAGGTCGTTTACACCAGCGTGGACAATGACTGAGTCGTATTTGTACCTGCTGTTGAGAGACCTGAGTGCTTGCGTTATGTGGCGGATTCTAGCCCTCGACAGACAGCTTACTGTGACCTTCTCCTTACTCAGTCTGGTGGCGGGACGTCAGTGTGTCTGACTATGGAGTCACCAATGACTAGTGTGTCTGGCATTGTGTTTGGCCTTAAGGGCTGTGACTGTTTGACACTCTGACTGTGAGGTCTATGTGTTGCAGGTGTTGTGTTCTGAGGTGGTGGTTGTTTGGGTGTCTGCTTTGGTGGCCTCTGCTGTTTTGGTAGATTTTTGATCAGAGCCTCCGAGTATGTCTTTGTGTGTTTATGTGTATGATTTGAGGTTGTAATGGTACTATGTGAGACTGGGTCTATAGTGTGTGTGGTAACCTTCTCCTCCTGACTGGTCTTGCCAGTCCTATGTTGAGAGAGCTCAGCCTCCAGTTTGGCCGTATAGTTGCATCTCTCGCATGTATTTGTGTTTTGTGGGAGGAGGAGAGGGTTGTCTGTGTACATGAGGCAATTGTAACATTGCCTCAATATTCCCAGGTTCACCAGCTGAGCAGGAGAGGACACTAGCAACTGATCCCTCGACATGCTAGAAGGATAGACAAAAACTTTAAAAAGATTCCGGGGGATGTGGGTGACCGAGAAATAGGGGGTTGCCTTTTTGGGGTGCTATCTATAAGAGTGCCGTATCAAGGTAATAAGTACTGTAGGAGCAAGTGCTAGGTTTAACAGATAGAGAATAGTCTACTTAGAGTCAAGTAGAGATGATCTTTTTAGTTATAGGATACGCTGATTAGATCAGTAGTATAGGTCGAGGAAGGTAGTTTCAAGGGAAAATTTGAAGAGTGGACTTTAGGTAGCCCGAATAGTTTAAACCTGCTTAACCGGAGCTGCCCTAGTGTGCAACAGTGGCAACTCCGCTAAATCGCGCTAAAGCGTGCTTTATAGCAGGGGGCTGGAAAAGACAGGAAATGACCCAAAATGGCCAATAAACTACAAGTTACTGCCTTAAACCACTCCTCTGAGGACAAACAGGCAGCTCAGTACTCCCTACTCCCACTAGTGAGTAAAGAAACTACCCCTTGACCAAACAAGGAAAATGGAGAAAACAGGAACCAAGACAAAGCCCAGGGATCAGCAAAATCTGGTCTCTGGAACACTAGTTAGGAAAGTATGGAAAGCAAGGATATTTTTTTTGTTTTTCAAGTTTTTTACAGAAAAGCAGAAAACACAATAAATGCTATGATTTTCGATTAAATGCTATCAAAAGCTAGTACACTTGAGTGTATTAGCCTGTAGTTTAACTTTTAGGCAAAACTTAAACTAGCAAGTGCAGTAAACAGTTTTAGCTTATAAACACAGTAAAAACAGTGCAAACTTTGATAAAATAAGCAGAAACAGTAGTCGAAAGGCACAAAAAGTCGAAAAAGCCAAGAAAAATACTTAAAATCTGGAAAGGTAGTCTTTTCTGGTCTCTGCTGCTAGAGGAACACTGCTGGCCACCACGAGGAGCTGTGCTGAGTTCTCAATAGCTGGAAAAGCCCGCCAAAGCGTGCTTTATAGCAGGGGCTGGAAAAGACAGGAAATGACCCAAAATGGCCAATAAACTACAAGTTACTGCCTTAAACCACTCCTCTGAGGACAAACAGGCAGCTCAGTACTCCCTACTCCCACTAGTGAGTAAAGAAACTACCCCTTGACCAAACAAGGAAAATGGAGAAAACAGGAACCAAGACAAAGCCCAGGGATCAGCAAAATCTGGTCTCTGGAACACTAGTTAGGAAAGTATGGAAAGCAAGGATATTTTTTTTTTTTTCAAGTTTTTTACAGAAAAGCAGAAAACACAATAAATGCTATGATTTTCGATTAAATGCTATCAAAAGCTAGTACACTTGAGTGTATTAGCCTGTAGTTTAACTTTTAGGCAAAACTTAAACTAGCAAGTGCAGTAAACAGTTTTAGCTTATAAACACAGTAAAAACAGTGCAAACTTTGATAAAATAAGCAGAAACAGTAGTCGAAAGGCACAAAAAGTCGAAAAAAGCCAAGAAAAATACTTAAAATCTGGAAAGGTAGTCTTTTCTGGTCTCTGCTGCTAGAGGAACACTGCTGGCCACCACGAGGAGCTGTGCTGAGTTCTCAATAGCTGGAAAAGCCCGCCAAAGCGTGCTTTATAGCAGGGGCTGGAAAAGACAGGAAATGACCCAAAATGGCCAATAAACTACAAGTTACTGCCTTAAACCACTCCTCTGAGGACAAACAGGCAGCTCAGTACTCCCTACTCCCACTAGTGAGTAAAGAAACTACCCCTTGACCAAACAAGGAAAATGGAGAAAACAGGAACCAAGACAAAGCCCAGGGATCAGCAAAATCTGGTCTCTGGAACACTAGTTAGGAAAGTATGGAAAGCAAGGATATTTTTTTGTTTTTCAAGTTTTTTTACAGAAAAGCAGAAAACACAATAAATGCTATGATTTTCGATTAAATGCTATCAAAAGCTAGTACACTTGAGTGTATTAGCCTGTAGTTTAACTTTTAGGCAAAACTTAAACTAGCAAGTGCAGTAAACAGTTTTAGCTTATAAACACAGTAAAAACAGTGCAAACTTTGATAAAATAAGCAGAAACAGTAGTCGAAAGGCACAAAAAGTCGAAAAAGCCAAGAAAAATACTTAAAATCTGGAAAGGTAGTCTTTTCTGGTCTCTGCTGCTAGAGGAACACTGCTGGCCACCACGAGGAGCTGTGCTGAGTTCTCAATAGCTGGAAAAGCCCGCCAAAAGCGTGCTTTATAGCAGGGGCTGGAAAAGACAGGAAATGACCCAAAATGGCCAATAAACTACAAGTTACTGCCTTAAACCACTCCTCTGAGGACAAACAGGCAGCTCAGTACTCCCTACTCCCACTAGTGAGTAAAGAAACTACCCCTTGACCAAACAAGGAAAATGGAGAAAACAGGAACCAAGACAAAGCCCAGGGATCAGCAAAATCTGGTCTCTGGAACACTAGTTAGGAAAGTATGGAAAGCAAGGATATTTTTTTGTTTTTTTCAAGTTTTTTTACAGAAAAGCAGAAAACACAATAAATGCTATGATTTTCGATTAAATGCTATCAAAAGCTAGTACACTTGAGTGTATTAGCCTGTAGTTTAACTTTTAGGCAAAACTTAAACTAGCAAGTGCAGTAAACAGTTTTAGCTTATAAACACAGTAAAAACAGTGCAAACTTTGATAAAATAAGCAGAAACAGTAGTCGAAAGGCACAAAAAGTCGAAAAAAGCCAAGAAAAATACTTAAAATCTGGAAAGGTAGTCTTTTCTGGTCTCTGCTGCTAGAGGAACACTGCTGGCCACCACGAGGAGCTGTGCTGAGTTCTCAATAGCTGGAAAAGCCCGCCAAAGCGTGCTTTATAGCAGGGGCTGGAAAAGACAGGAAATGACCCAAAATGGCCAATAAACTACAAGTTACTGCCTTAAACCACTCCTCTGAGGACAAACAGGCAGCTCAGTACTCCCTACTCCCACTAGTGAGTAAAGAAACTACCCCTTGACCAAACAAGGAAAATGGAGAAAACAGGAACCAAGACAAAGCCCAGGGATCAGCAAAATCTGGTCTCTGGAACACTAGTTAGGAAAGTATGGAAAGCAAGGATATTTTTTTGTTTTTCAAGTTTTTTTACAGAAAAGCAGAAAACACAATAAATGCTATGATTTTCGATTAAATGCTATCAAAAGCTAGTACACTTGAGTGTATTAGCCTGTAGTTTAACTTTTAGGCAAAACTTAAACTAGCAAGTGCAGTAAACAGTTTTAGCTTATAAACACAGTAAAAACAGTGCAAACTTTGATAAAATAAGCAGAAACAGTAGTCGAAAGGCACAAAAAGTCGAAAAAAGCCAAGAAAAATACTTAAAATCTGGAAAGGTAGTCTTTTCTGGTCTCTGCTGCTAGAGGAACACTGCTGGCCACCACGAGGAGCTGTGCTGAGTTCTCAATAGCTGGAAAAGCCCGCCAAAGCGTGCTTTATAGCAGGGGCTGGAAAAGACAGGAAATGACCCAAAATGGCCAATAAACTACAAGTTACTGCCTTAAACCACTCCTCTGAGGACAAACAGGCAGCTCAGTACTCCCTACTCCCACTAGTGAGTAAAGAAACTACCCCTTGACCAAACAAGGAAAATGGAGAAAACAGGAACCAAGACAAAGCCCAGGGATCAGCAAAATCTGGTCTCTGGAACACTAGTTAGGAAAGTATGGAAAGCAAGGATATTTTTTTGTTTTTTCAAGTTTTTTTACAGAAAAGCAGAAAACACAATAAATGCTATGATTTTCGATTAAATGCTATCAAAAGCTAGTACACTTGAGTGTATTAGCCTGTAGTTTAACTTTTAGGCAAAACTTAAACTAGCAAGTGCAGTAAACAGTTTTAGCTTATAAACACAGTAAAAACAGTGCAAACTTTGATAAAATAAGCAGAAACAGTAGTCGAAAGGCACAAAAAGTCGAAAAAGCCAAGAAAAATACTTAAAATCTGGAAAGGTAGTCTTTTCTGGTCTCTGCTGCTAGAGGAACACTGCTGGCCACCACGAGGAGCTGTGCTGAGTTCTCAATAGCTGGAAAAGCCCGCCAAAGCGTGCTTTATAGCAGGGGCTGGAAAAGACAGGAAATGACCCAAAATGGCCAATAAACTACAAGTTACTGCCTTAAACCACTCCTCTGAGGACAAACAGGCAGCTCAGTACTCCCTACTCCCACTAGTGAGTAAAGAAACTACCCCTTGACCAAACAAGGAAAATGGAGAAAACAGGAACCAAGACAAAGCCCAGGGATCAGCAAAATCTGGTCTCTGGAACACTAGTTAGGAAAGTATGGAAAGCAAGGATATTTTTTTGTTTTTCAAGTTTTTTTACAGAAAAGCAGAAAACACAATAAATGCTATGATTTTCGATTAAATGCTATCAAAAGCTAGTACACTTGAGTGTATTAGCCTGTAGTTTAACTTTTAGGCAAAACTTAAACTAGCAAGTGCAGTAAACAGTTTTAGCTTATAAACACAGTAAAAACAGTGCAAACTTTGATAAAATAAGCAGAAACAGTAGTCGAAAGGCACAAAAAGTCGAAAAAGCCAAGAAAAATACTTAAAATCTGGAAAGGTAGTCTTTTCTGGTCTCTGCTGCTAGAGGAACACTGCTGGCCACCACGAGGAGCTGTGCTGAGTTCTCAATAGCTGGAAAAGCCCGCCAAAGCGTGCTTTATAGCAGGGGCTGGAAAAGACAGGAAATGACCCAAAATGGCCAATAAACTACAAGTTACTGCCTTAAACCACTCCTCTGAGGACAAACAGGCAGCTCAGTACTCCCTACTCCCACTAGTGAGTAAAGAAACTACCCCTTGACCAAACAAGGAAAATGGAGAAAACAGGAACCAAGACAAAGCCCAGGGATCAGCAAAATCTGGTCTCTGGAACACTAGTTAGGAAAGTATGGAAAGCAAGGATATTTTTTTGTTTTTTCAAGTTTTTTTACAGAAAAGCAGAAAACACAATAAATGCTATGATTTTCGATTAAATGCTATCAAAAGCTAGTACACTTGAGTGTATTAGCCTGTAGTTTAACTTTTAGGCAAAACTTAAACTAGCAAGTGCAGTAAACAGTTTTAGCTTATAAACACAGTAAAAACAGTGCAAACTTTGATAAAATAAGCAGAAACAGTAGTCGAAAGGCACAAAAAGTCGAAAAAGCCAAGAAAAATACTTAAAATCTGGAAAGGTAGTCTTTTCTGGTCTCTGCTGCTAGAGGAACACTGCTGGCCACCACGAGGAGCTGTGCTGAGTTCTCAATAGCTGGAAAAGCCCGCCAAAGCGTGCTTTATAGCAGGGGCTGGAAAAGACAGGAAATGACCCAAAATGGCCAATAAACTACAAGTTACTGCCTTAAACCACTCCTCTGAGGACAAACAGGCAGCTCAGTACTCCCTACTCCCACTAGTGAGTAAAGAAACTACCCCTTGACCAAACAAGGAAAATGGAGAAAACAGGAACCAAGACAAAGCCCAGGGATCAGCAAAATCTGGTCTCTGGAACACTAGTTAGGAAAGTATGGAAAGCAAGGATATTTTTTTGTTTTTTCAAGTTTTTTACAGAAAAGCAGAAAACACAATAAATGCTATGATTTTCGATTAAATGCTATCAAAAGCTAGTACACTTGAGTGTATTAGCCTGTAGTTTAACTTTTAGGCAAAACTTAAACTAGCAAGTGCAGTAAACAGTTTTAGCTTATAAACACAGTAAAAACAGTGCAAACTTTGATAAAATAAGCAGAAACAGTAGTCGAAAGGCACAAAAAGTCGAAAAAGCCAAGAAAAATACTTAAAATCTGGAAAGGTAGTCTTTTCTGGTCTCTGCTGCTAGAGGAACACTGCTGGCCACCACGAGGAGCTGTGCTGAGTTCTCAATAGCTGGAAAAGCCCGCCAAAAGCTGCTTTATAGCAGGGGCTGGAAAAGACAGGAAATGACCCAAAATGGCCAATAAACTACAAGTTACTGCCTTAAACCACTCCTCTGAGGACAAACAGGCAGCTCAGTACTCCCTACTCCCACTAGTGAGTAAAGAAACTACCCCTTGACCAAACAAGGAAAATGGAGAAAACAGGAACCAAGACAAAGCCCAGGGATCAGCAAAATCTGGTCTCTGGAACACTAGTTAGGAAAGTATGGAAAGCAAGGATATTTTTTTGTTTTTTCAAGTTTTTTTACAGAAAAGCAGAAAACACAATAAATGCTATGATTTTCGATTAAATGCTATCAAAAGCTAGTACACTTGAGTGTATTAGCCTGTAGTTTAACTTTTAGGCAAAACTTAAACTAGCAAGTGCAGTAAACAGTTTTAGCTTATAAACACAGTAAAAACAGTGCAAACTTTGATAAAATAAGCAGAAACAGTAGTCGAAAGGCACAAAAAGTCGAAAAAGCCAAGAAAAATACTTAAAATCTGGAAAGGTAGTCTTTTCTGGTCTCTGCTGCTAGAGGAACACTGCTGGCCACCACGAGGAGCTGTGCTGAGTTCTCAATAGCTGGAAAAGCCCGCCAAAGCGTGCTTTATAGCAGGGGCTGGAAAAGACAGGAAATGACCCAAAATGGCCAATAAACTACAAGTTACTGCCTTAAACCACTCCTCTGAGGACAAACAGGCAGCTCAGTACTCCCTACTCCCACTAGTGAGTAAAGAAACTACCCCTTGACCAAACAAGGAAAATGGAGAAAACAGGAACCAAGACAAAGCCCAGGGATCAGCAAAATCTGGTCTCTGGAACACTAGTTAGGAAAGTATGGAAAGCAAGGATATTTTTTTGTTTTTTCAAGTTTTTTTACAGAAAAGCAGAAAACACAATAAATGCTATGATTTTCGATTAAATGCTATCAAAAGCTAGTACACTTGAGTGTATTAGCCTGTAGTTTAACTTTTAGGCAAAACTTAAACTAGCAAGTGCAGTAAACAGTTTTAGCTTATAAACACAGTAAAAACAGTGCAAACTTTGATAAAATAAGCAGAAACAGTAGTCGAAAGGCACAAAAAGTCGAAAAAGCCAAGAAAAATACTTAAAATCTGGAAAGGTAGTCTTTTCTGGTCTCTGCTGCTAGAGGAACACTGCTGGCCACCACGAGGAGCTGTGCTGAGTTCTCAATAGCTGGAAAAGCCCGCCAAAGCGTGCTTTATAGCAGGGGGCTGGAAAAGACAGGAAATGACCCAAAATGGCCAATAAACTACAAGTTACTGCCTTAAACCACTCCTCTGAGGACAAACAGGCAGCTCAGTACTCCCTACTCCCACTAGTGAGTAAAGAAACTACCCCTTGACCAAACAAGGAAAATGGAGAAAACAGGAACCAAGACAAAGCCCAGGGATCAGCAAAATCTGGTCTCTGGAACACTAGTTAGGAAAGTATGGAAAGCAAGGATATTTTTTGTTTTTTCAAGTTTTTTACAGAAAAGCAGAAAACACAATAAATGCTATGATTTTCGATTAAATGCTATCAAAAGCTAGTACACTTGAGTGTATTAGCCTGTAGTTTAACTTTTAGGCAAAACTTAAACTAGCAAGTGCAGTAAACAGTTTTAGCTTATAAACACAGTAAAAACAGTGCAAACTTTGATAAAATAAGCAGAAACAGTAGTCGAAAGGCACAAAAAGTCGAAAAAGCCAAGAAAAATACTTAAAATCTGGAAAGGTAGTCTTTTCTGGTCTCTGCTGCTAGAGGAACACTGCTGGCCACCACGAGGAGCTGTGCTGAGTTCTCAATAGCTGGAAAAGCCCGCCAAAGCGTGCTTTATAGCAGGGGGCTGGAAAAGACAGGAAATGACCCAAAATGGCCAATAAACTACAAGTTACTGCCTTAAACCACTCCTCTGAGGACAAACAGGCAGCTCAGTACTCCCTACTCCCACTAGTGAGTAAAGAAACTACCCCTTGACCAAACAAGGAAAATGGAGAAAACAGGAACCAAGACAAAGCCCAGGGATCAGCAAAATCTGGTCTCTGGAACACTAGTTAGGAAAGTATGGAAAGCAAGGATATTTTTTTGTTTTTGTTTTTTTCAAGTTTTTTTTTACAGAAAAGCAGAAAACACAATAAATGCTATGATTTTCGATTAAATGCTATCAAAAGCTAGTACACTTGAGTGTATTAGCCTGTAGTTTAACTTTTAGGCAAAACTTAAACTAGCAAGTGCAGTAAACAGTTTTAGCTTATAAACACAGTAAAAACAGTGCAAACTTTGATAAAATAAGCAGAAACAGTAGTCGAAAGGCACAAAAAGTCGAAAAAGCCAAGAAAAATACTTAAAATCTGGAAAGGTAGTCTTTTCTGGTCTCTGCTGCTAGAGGAACACTGCTGGCCACCACGAGGAGCTGTGCTGAGTTCTCAATAGCTGGAAAAGCCCGCCAAAGCGTGCTTTATAGCAGGGGCTGGAAAAGACAGGAAATGACCCAAAATGGCCAATAAACTACAAGTTACTGCCTTAAACCACTCCTCTGAGGACAAACAGGCAGCTCAGTACTCCCTACTCCCACTAGTGAGTAAAGAAACTACCCCTTGACCAAACAAGGAAAATGGAGAAAACAGGAACCAAGACAAAGCCCAGGGATCAGCAAAATCTGGTCTCTGGAACACTAGTTAGGAAAGTATGGAAAGCAAGGATATTTTTTTGTTTTTTCAAGTTTTTTTACAGAAAAGCAGAAAACACAATAAATGCTATGATTTTCGATTAAATGCTATCAAAAGCTAGTACACTTGAGTGTATTAGCCTGTAGTTTAACTTTTAGGCAAAACTTAAACTAGCAAGTGCAGTAAACAGTTTTAGCTTATAAACACAGTAAAAACAGTGCAAACTTTGATAAAATAAGCAGAAACAGTAGTCGAAAGGCACAAAAAGTCGAAAAAGCCAAGAAAAATACTTAAAATCTGGAAAGGTAGTCTTTTCTGGTCTCTGCTGCTAGAGGAACACTGCTGGCCACCACGAGGAGCTGTGCTGAGTTCTCAATAGCTGGAAAAGCCCGCCAAAAGGTGCTTTATAGCAGGGGCTGGAAAAGACAGGAAATGACCCAAAATGGCCAATAAACTACAAGTTACTGCCTTAAACCACTCCTCTGAGGACAAACAGGCAGCTCAGTACTCCCTACTCCCACTAGTGAGTAAAGAAACTACCCCTTGACCAAACAAGGAAAATGGAGAAAACAGGAACCAAGACAAAGCCCAGGGATCAGCAAAATCTGGTCTCTGGAACACTAGTTAGGAAAGTATGGAAAGCAAGGATATTTTTTTTTTTTTTCAAGTTTTTTTACAGAAAAGCAGAAAACACAATAAATGCTATGATTTTCGATTAAATGCTATCAAAAGCTAGTACACTTGAGTGTATTAGCCTGTAGTTTAACTTTTAGGCAAAACTTAAACTAGCAAGTGCAGTAAACAGTTTTAGCTTATAAACACAGTAAAAACAGTGCAAACTTTGATAAAATAAGCAGAAACAGTAGTCGAAAGGCACAAAAAGTCGAAAAAGCCAAGAAAAATACTTAAAATCTGGAAAGGTAGTCTTTTCTGGTCTCTGCTGCTAGAGGAACACTGCTGGCCACCACGAGGAGCTGTGCTGAGTTCTCAATAGCTGGAAAAGCCCGCCAAAGCGTGCTTTATAGCAGGGGCTGGAAAAGACAGGAAATGACCCAAAATGGCCAATAAACTACAAGTTACTGCCTTAAACCACTCCTCTGAGGACAAACAGGCAGCTCAGTACTCCCTACTCCCACTAGTGAGTAAAGAAACTACCCCTTGACCAAACAAGGAAAATGGAGAAAACAGGAACCAAGACAAAGCCCAGGGATCAGCAAAATCTGGTCTCTGGAACACTAGTTAGGAAAGTATGGAAAGCAAGGATATTTTTTGTTTTTTCAAGTTTTTTACAGAAAAGCAGAAAACACAATAAATGCTATGATTTTCGATTAAATGCTATCAAAAGCTAGTACACTTGAGTGTATTAGCCTGTAGTTTAACTTTTAGGCAAAACTTAAACTAGCAAGTGCAGTAAACAGTTTTAGCTTATAAACACAGTAAAAACAGTGCAAACTTTGATAAAATAAGCAGAAACAGTAGTCGAAAGGCACAAAAAGTCGAAAAAGCCAAGAAAAATACTTAAAATCTGGAAAGGTAGTCTTTTCTGGTCTCTGCTGCTAGAGGAACACTGCTGGCCACCACGAGGAGCTGTGCTGAGTTCTCAATAGCTGGAAAAGCCCGCCAAAGCGTGCTTTATAGCAGGGGCTGGAAAAGACAGGAAATGACCCAAAATGGCCAATAAACTACAAGTTACTGCCTTAAACCACTCCTCTGAGGACAAACAGGCAGCTCAGTACTCCCTACTCCCACTAGTGAGTAAAGAAACTACCCCTTGACCAAACAAGGAAAATGGAGAAAACAGGAACCAAGACAAAGCCCAGGGATCAGCAAAATCTGGTCTCTGGAACACTAGTTAGGAAAGTATGGAAAGCAAGGATATTTTTTTTTTTTTTTCAAGTTTTTTTACAGAAAAGCAGAAAACACAATAAATGCTATGATTTTCGATTAAATGCTATCAAAAGCTAGTACACTTGAGTGTATTAGCCTGTAGTTTAACTTTTAGGCAAAACTTAAACTAGCAAGTGCAGTAAACAGTTTTAGCTTATAAACACAGTAAAAACAGTGCAAACTTTGATAAAATAAGCAGAAACAGTAGTCGAAAGGCACAAAAAGTCGAAAAAAGCCAAGAAAAATACTTAAAATCTGGAAAGGTAGTCTTTTCTGGTCTCTGCTGCTAGAGGAACACTGCTGGCCACCACGAGGAGCTGTGCTGAGTTCTCAATAGCTGGAAAAGCCCGCCAAAGCGTGCTTTATAGCAGGGGCTGGAAAAGACAGGAAATGACCCAAAATGGCCAATAAACTACAAGTTACTGCCTTAAACCACTCCTCTGAGGACAAACAGGCAGCTCAGTACTCCCTACTCCCACTAGTGAGTAAAGAAACTACCCCTTGACCAAACAAGGAAAATGGAGAAAACAGGAACCAAGACAAAGCCCAGGGATCAGCAAAATCTGGTCTCTGGAACACTAGTTAGGAAAGTATGGAAAGCAAGGATATTTTTTTGTTTGTTTGTTTCAAGTTTTTTTACAGAAAAGCAGAAAACACAATAAATGCTATGATTTTCGATTAAATGCTATCAAAAGCTAGTACACTTGAGTGTATTAGCCTGTAGTTTAACTTTTAGGCAAAACTTAAACTAGCAAGTGCAGTAAACAGTTTTAGCTTATAAACACAGTAAAAACAGTGCAAACTTTGATAAAATAAGCAGAAACAGTAGTCGAAAGGCACAAAAAGTCGAAAAAGCCAAGAAAAATACTTAAAATCTGGAAAGGTAGTCTTTTCTGGTCTCTGCTGCTAGAGGAACACTGCTGGCCACCACGAGGAGCTGTGCTGAGTTCTCAATAGCTGGAAAAGCCCGCCAAAGCGTGCTTTATAGCAGGGGCTGGAAAAGACAGGAAATGACCCAAAATGGCCAATAAACTACAAGTTACTGCCTTAAACCACTCCTCTGAGGACAAACAGGCAGCTCAGTACTCCCTACTCCCACTAGTGAGTAAAGAAACTACCCCTTGACCAAACAAGGAAAATGGAGAAAACAGGAACCAAGACAAAGCCCAGGGATCAGCAAAATCTGGTCTCTGGAACACTAGTTAGGAAAGTATGGAAAGCAAGGATATTTTTTTGTTTTTTTCAAGTTTTTTTACAGAAAAGCAGAAAACACAATAAATGCTATGATTTTCGATTAAATGCTATCAAAAGCTAGTACACTTGAGTGTATTAGCCTGTAGTTTAACTTTTAGGCAAAACTTAAACTAGCAAGTGCAGTAAACAGTTTTAGCTTATAAACACAGTAAAAACAGTGCAAACTTTGATAAAATAAGCAGAAACAGTAGTCGAAAGGCACAAAAAGTCGAAAAAGCCAAGAAAAATACTTAAAATCTGGAAAGGTAGTCTTTTCTGGTCTCTGCTGCTAGAGGAACACTGCTGGCCACCACGAGGAGCTGTGCTGAGTTCTCAATAGCTGGAAAAGCCCGCCAAAGCGTGCTTTATAGCAGGGGCTGGAAAAGACAGGAAATGACCCAAAATGGCCAATAAACTACAAGTTACTGCCTTAAACCACTCCTCTGAGGACAAACAGGCAGCTCAGTACTCCCTACTCCCACTAGTGAGTAAAGAAACTACCCCTTGACCAAACAAGGAAAATGGAGAAAACAGGAACCAAGACAAAGCCCAGGGATCAGCAAAATCTGGTCTCTGGAACACTAGTTAGGAAAGTATGGAAAGCAAGGATATTTTTTTGTTTTTTCAAGTTTTTTACAGAAAAGCAGAAAACACAATAAATGCTATGATTTTCGATTAAATGCTATCAAAAGCTAGTACACTTGAGTGTATTAGCCTGTAGTTTAACTTTTAGGCAAAACTTAAACTAGCAAGTGCAGTAAACAGTTTTAGCTTATAAACACAGTAAAAACAGTGCAAACTTTGATAAAATAAGCAGAAACAGTAGTCGAAAGGCACAAAAAGTCGAAAAAGCCAAGAAAAATACTTAAAATCTGGAAAGGTAGTCTTTTCTGGTCTCTGCTGCTAGAGGAACACTGCTGGCCACCACGAGGAGCTGTGCTGAGTTCTCAATAGCTGGAAAAGCCCGCCAAAGCGTGCTTTATAGCAGGGGCTGGAAAAGACAGGAAATGACCCAAAATGGCCAATAAACTACAAGTTACTGCCTTAAACCACTCCTCTGAGGACAAACAGGCAGCTCAGTACTCCCTACTCCCACTAGTGAGTAAAGAAACTACCCCTTGACCAAACAAGGAAAATGGAGAAAACAGGAACCAAGACAAAGCCCAGGGATCAGCAAAATCTGGTCTCTGGAACACTAGTTAGGAAAGTATGGAAAGCAAGGATATTTTTTGTTTTTTCAAGTTTTTTACAGAAAAGCAGAAAACACAATAAATGCTATGATTTTCGATTAAATGCTATCAAAAGCTAGTACACTTGAGTGTATTAGCCTGTAGTTTAACTTTTAGGCAAAACTTAAACTAGCAAGTGCAGTAAACAGTTTTAGCTTATAAACACAGTAAAAACAGTGCAAACTTTGATAAAATAAGCAGAAACAGTAGTCGAAAGGCACAAAAAGTCGAAAAAGCCAAGAAAAATACTTAAAATCTGGAAAGGTAGTCTTTTCTGGTCTCTGCTGCTAGAGGAACACTGCTGGCCACCACGAGGAGCTGTGCTGAGTTCTCAATAGCTGGAAAAGCCCGCCAAAGCGTGCTTTATAGCAGGGGCTGGAAAAGACAGGAAATGACCCAAAATGGCCAATAAACTACAAGTTACTGCCTTAAACCACTCCTCTGAGGACAAACAGGCAGCTCAGTACTCCCTACTCCCACTAGTGAGTAAAGAAACTACCCCTTGACCAAACAAGGAAAATGGAGAAAACAGGAACCAAGACAAAGCCCAGGGATCAGCAAAATCTGGTCTCTGGAACACTAGTTAGGAAAGTATGGAAAGCAAGGATATTTTTTAGTTATTTGCAAGTTTTTATTAACAGAAAAGCAGAAAACACAATAAATGCTATGATTTTCGATTAAATGCTATCAAAAGCTAGTACACTTGAGTGTATTAGCCTGTAGTTTAACTTTTAGGCAAAACTTAAACTAGCAAGTGCAGTAAACAGTTTTAGCTTATAAACACAGTAAAAACAGTGCAAACTTTGATAAAATAAGCAGAAACAGTAGTCGAAAGGCACAAAAAGTCGAAAAAAGCCAAGAAAAATACTTAAAATCTGGAAAGGTAGTCTTTTCTGGTCTCTGCTGCTAGAGGAACACTGCTGGCCACCACGAGGAGCTGTGCTGAGTTCTCAATAGCTGGAAAAGCCCGCCAAAGCGTGCTTTATAGCAGGGGCTGGAAAAGACAGGAAATGACCCAAAATGGCCAATAAACTACAAGTTACTGCCTTAAACCACTCCTCTGAGGACAAACAGGCAGCTCAGTACTCCCTACTCCCACTAGTGAGTAAAGAAACTACCCC
Organism: Protopterus annectens; assembly: GCF_019279795.1. Classification (NCBI taxonomy): domain Eukaryota; kingdom Metazoa; phylum Chordata; order Ceratodontiformes; family Protopteridae; genus Protopterus; species Protopterus annectens. Next base: position 51,160,479 of record NC_056736.1, read on the forward strand.
TTGACCAAACAAGGAAAATGGAGAAAACAGGAACCAAGACAAAGCCCAGGGATCAGCAAAATCTGGTCTCTGGAACACTAGTTAGGAAAGTATGGAAAGCAAGGATATTTTTTTGTTTTTTCAAGTTTTTTACAGAAAAGCAGAAAACACAATAAATGCTATGATTTTCGATTAAATGCTATCAAAAGCTAGTACACTTGAGTGTATTAGCCTGTAGTTTAACTTTTAGGCAAAACTTAAACTAGCAAGTGCAGTAAACAGTTTTAGCTTATAAACACAGTAAAAACAGTGCAAACTTTGATAAAATAAGCAGAAACAGTAGTCGAAAGGCACAAAAAGTCGAAAAAAGCCAAGAAAAATACTTAAAATCTGGAAAGGTAGTCTTTTCTGGTCTCTGCTGCTAGAGGAACACTGCTGGCCACCACGAGGAGCTGTGCTGAGTTCTCAATAGCTGGAAAAGCCCGCCAAAGCGTGCTTTATAGCAGGGGCTGGAAAAGACAGGAAATGACCCAAAATGGCCAATAAACTACAAGTTACTGCCTTAAACCACTCCTCTGAGGACAAACAGGCAGCTCAGTACTCCCTACTCCCACTAGTGAGTAAAGAAACTACCCCTTGACCAAACAAGGAAAATGGAGAAAACAGGAACCAAGACAAAGCCCAGGGATCAGCAAAATCTGGTCTCTGGAACACTAGTTAGGAAAGTATGGAAAGCAAGGATATTTTTTTTGTTTTTCAAGTTTTTTTACAGAAAAGCAGAAAACACAATAAATGCTATGATTTTCGATTAAATGCTATCAAAAGCTAGTACACTTGAGTGTATTAGCCTGTAGTTTAACTTTTAGGCAAAACTTAAACTAGCAAGTGCAGTAAACAGTTTTAGCTTATAAACACAGTAAAAACAGTGCAAACTTTGATAAAATAAGCAGAAACAGTAGTCGAAAGGCACAAAAAGTCGAAAAAGCCAAGAAAAATACTTAAAATCTGGAAAGGTAGTCTTTTCTGGTCTCTGCTGCTAGAGGAACACTGCTGGCCACCACGAGGAGCTGTGCTGAGTTCTCAATAGCTGGAAAAGCCCGCCAAAGCGTGCTTTATAGCAGGGGCTGGAAAAGACAGGAAATGACCCAAAATGGCCAATAAACTACAAGTTACTGCCTTAAACCACTCCTCTGAGGACAAACAGGCAGCTCAGTACTCCCTACTCCCACTAGTGAGTAAAGAAACTACCCCTTGACCAAACAAGGAAAATGGAGAAAACAGGAACCAAGACAAAGCCCAGGGATCAGCAAAATCTGGTCTCTGGAACACTAGTTAGGAAAGTATGGAAAGCAAGGATATTTTTTTTTTTTTCAAGTTTTTTTACAGAAAAGCAGAAAACACAATAAATGCTATGATTTTCGATTAAATGCTATCAAAAGCTAGTACACTTGAGTGTATTAGCCTGTAGTTTAACTTTTAGGCAAAACTTAAACTAGCAAGTGCAGTAAACAGTTTTAGCTTATAAACACAGTAAAAACAGTGCAAACTTTGATAAAATAAGCAGAAACAGTAGTCGAAAGGCACAAAAAGTCGAAAAAAGCCAAGAAAAATACTTAAAATCTGGAAAGGTAGTCTTTTCTGGTCTCTGCTGCTAGAGGAACACTGCTGGCCACCACGAGGAGCTGTGCTGAGTTCTCAATAGCTGGAAAAGCCCGCCAAAGCGTGCTTTATAGCAGGGGCTGGAAAAGACAGGAAATGACCCAAAATGGCCAATAAACTACAAGTTACTGCCTTAAACCACTCCTCTGAGGACAAACAGGCAGCTCAGTACTCCCTACTCCCACTAGTGAGTAAAGAAACTACCCCTTGACCAAACAAGGAAAATGGAGAAAACAGGAACCAAGACAAAGCCCAGGGATCAGCAAAATCTGGTCTCTGGAACACTAGTTAGGAAAGTATGGAAAGCAAGGATATTTTTTGTTTTTTCAAGTTTTTTACAGAAAAGCAGAAAACACAATAAATGCTATGATTTTCGATTAAATGCTATCAAAAGCTAGTACACTTGAGTGTATTAGCCTGTAGTTTAACTTTTAGGCAAAACTTAAACTAGCAAGTGCAGTAAACAGTTTTAGCTTATAAACACAGTAAAAACAGTGCAAACTTTGATAAAATAAGCAGAAACAGTAGTCGAAAGGCACAAAAAGTCGAAAAAGCCAAGAAAAATACTTAAAATCTGGAAAGGTAGTCTTTTCTGGTCTCTGCTGCTAGAGGAACACTGCTGGCCACCACGAGGAGCTGTGCTGAGTTCTCAATAGCTGGAAAAGCCCGCCAAAGCGTGCTTTATAGCAGGGGCTGGAAAAGACAGGAAATGACCCAAAATGGCCAATAAACTACAAGTTACTGCCTTAAACCACTCCTCTGAGGACAAACAGGCAGCTCAGTACTCCCTACTCCCACTAGTGAGTAAAGAAACTACCCCTTGACCAAACAAGGAAAATGGAGAAAACAGGAACCAAGACAAAGCCCAGGGATCAGCAAAATCTGGTCTCTGGAACACTAGTTAGGAAAGTATGGAAAGCAAGGATATTTTTTGTTTTTTTCAAGTTTTTTACAGAAAAGCAGAAAACACAATAAATGCTATGATTTTCGATTAAATGCTATCAAAAGCTAGTACACTTGAGTGTATTAGCCTGTAGTTTAACTTTTAGGCAAAACTTAAACTAGCAAGTGCAGTAAACAGTTTTAGCTTATAAACACAGTAAAAACAGTGCAAACTTTGATAAAATAAGCAGAAACAGTAGTCGAAAGGCACAAAAAGTCGAAAAAGCCAAGAAAAATACTTAAAATCTGGAAAGGTAGTCTTTTCTGGTCTCTGCTGCTAGAGGAACACTGCTGGCCACCACGAGGAGCTGTGCTGAGTTCTCAATAGCTGGAAAAGCCCGCCAAAGCGTGCTTTATAGCAGGGGCTGGAAAAGACAGGAAATGACCCAAAATGGCCAATAAACTACAAGTTACTGCCTTAAACCACTCCTCTGAGGACAAACAGGCAGCTCAGTACTCCCTACTCCCACTAGTGAGTAAAGAAACTACCCCTTGACCAAACAAGGAAAATGGAGAAAACAGGAACCAAGACAAAGCCCAGGGATCAGCAAAATCTGGTCTCTGGAACACTAGTTAGGAAAGTATGGAAAGCAAGGATATTTTTTTTTTTTTCAAGTTTTTTACAGAAAAGCAGAAAACACAATAAATGCTATGATTTTCGATTAAATGCTATCAAAAGCTAGTACACTTGAGTGTATTAGCCTGTAGTTTAACTTTTAGGCAAAACTTAAACTAGCAAGTGCAGTAAACAGTTTTAGCTTATAAACACAGTAAAAACAGTGCAAACTTTGATAAAATAAGCAGAAACAGTAGTCGAAAGGCACAAAAAGTCGAAAAAGCCAAGAAAAATACTTAAAATCTGGAAAGGTAGTCTTTTCTGGTCTCTGCTGCTAGAGGAACACTGCTGGCCACCACGAGGAGCTGTGCTGAGTTCTCAATAGCTGGAAAAGCCCGCCAAAGCGTGCTTTATAGCAGGGGCTGGAAAAGACAGGAAATGACCCAAAATGGCCAATAAACTACAAGTTACTGCCTTAAACCACTCCTCTGAGGACAAACAGGCAGCTCAGTACTCCCTACTCCCACTAGTGAGTAAAGAAACTACCCCTTGACCAAACAAGGAAAATGGAGAAAACAGGAACCAAGACAAAGCCCAGGGATCAGCAAAATCTGGTCTCTGGAACACTAGTTAGGAAAGTATGGAAAGCAAGGATATTTTTTTGTTTTTTCAAGTTTTTTTTACAGAAAAGCAGAAAACACAATAAATGCTATGATTTTCGATTAAATGCTATCAAAAGCTAGTACACTTGAGTGTATTAGCCTGTAGTTTAACTTTTAGGCAAAACTTAAACTAGCAAGTGCAGTAAACAGTTTTAGCTTATAAACACAGTAAAAACAGTGCAAACTTTGATAAAATAAGCAGAAACAGTAGTCGAAAGGCACAAAAAGTCGAAAAAGCCAAGAAAAATACTTAAAATCTGGAAAGGTAGTCTTTTCTGGTCTCTGCTGCTAGAGGAACACTGCTGGCCACCACGAGGAGCTGTGCTGAGTTCTCAATAGCTGGAAAAGCCCGCCAAAGCGTGCTTTATAGCAGGGGCTGGAAAAGACAGGAAATGACCCAAAATGGCCAATAAACTACAAGTTACTGCCTTAAACCACTCCTCTGAGGACAAACAGGCAGCTCAGTACTCCCTACTCCCACTAGTGAGTAAAGAAACTACCCCTTGACCAAACAAGGAAAATGGAGAAAACAGGAACCAAGACAAAGCCCAGGGATCAGCAAAATCTGGTCTCTGGAACACTAGTTAGGAAAGTATGGAAAGCAAGGATATTTTTTTTGTTTTTTCAAGTTTTTTTTACAGAAAAGCAGAAAACACAATAAATGCTATGATTTTCGATTAAATGCTATCAAAAGCTAGTACACTTGAGTGTATTAGCCTGTAGTTTAACTTTTAGGCAAAACTTAAACTAGCAAGTGCAGTAAACAGTTTTAGCTTATAAACACAGTAAAAACAGTGCAAACTTTGATAAAATAAGCAGAAACAGTAGTCGAAAGGCACAAAAAGTCAAAAAAGCCAAGAAAAATACTTAAAATCTGGAAAGGTAGTCTTTTCTGGTCTCTGCTGCTAGAGGAACACTGCTGGCCACCACGAGGAGCTGTGCTGAGTTCTCAATGGTGCTTCTTTGGCCTATCAGTTTTTGTGATTTCTCTGAACTATTACTTCCTTCTACAACAGGGAGGACATCCTTCCCCTGGGCTTGGCCTGGCCCAATTGTAGTAGTGTTTTCATTTTTTGAAGATTCTACACTGTCATCTTTCCCAGTTCTGGCACCAGTGCACCTACCAGGAATGGGCACTTATTTATCCTGGGTCTTGTGTACCCAGCTATATATTTTTTTTTTGTTTTTGACTTACTTCTATCCATGATATATGCTATATAAATACAGTTTATATAGCAGTGTCGCCTCGGTGAGGTTTTGTGAAAACAGGTTCTACCTTGTGATAGTACTCACCAAGACTTGAGGATGAATTAAATTTCAGCACTACTTCTCTCCTTTGCTTGCTGACTTTTCATCTCTCCATTCAGACCCCTACATTTCACCAATGGATTTAGTCAGATTAGGCCACAGGACTGTTTTCAGGGGGCACCAGGGGTAAATTTCAAATTCACTGCAGAAAATTTGGCTAGGGCACTAGAAAAGCCCCTTATGCTTTCAGTGTTAGAAGGCACTGAAGAGTTGTATCTAATAAAGGAGAGTGGAAACTCTCTTACTTAGAGAGTAGAAGTATAGAAAATGGTGAGAATCCATTAAACAAATAAGTGCATATATAGTTATGTCTCATGAGGATTTTATTGTTTTGGAAACTTCCTTGAACACTATGTAATTATAGATCTGAGGTTTGCAAGACTCACAACTGCTGCATCTGTTGTGAGTGAAAGAACCATTGGATGATATGACTTTTATTAGAGTGACATTGTGAAAAAATCTTTCCTTCTGAGTTTGCTGAGGTGGAAACTATGGATGTTAATGATCCAAGGCATGAGTGCTATCAGAGGACTGTGCTTAAGGGTCTGTGTAGGTAATTCTAGAAAATAATATATATGTTGGTGGAATGATGGAGGCACCAGGAAGGAGAATTGATATCAGGAAGTTTGTAACTCATACAGTGGTCATTGCTGGTAAAGTAGAAGAGTGAGCTGATGTGTGAAAACCTGACTTGTTAACAACAAATCTGACAGTAAGAGTAAGGGAAAAACAGACTTAAAAATGAAAATATGTTATATTTGGAGTAATTTATTCAGGCTTTAGACTTTGTTACTAGAATATGTTTTCTTACAATTATTGCAAACAGGCACTTTTTGGTTGTAACTTTTGAGACATTTTCTTTGGCATCAATGTTTATCGTGGTATGTAATTATAATAATAAAAAATCATCTCAAAATGTACATATTGTTAGTAACTTTAGTACTTAAAAAAACACTGGTTCTGTGTTTGGAAGTGCAAGATGCAAGTTAAAGACATTTTGAAGATTTTTTTTTTAAACGAGGAGGGATAATATTGTATGTTGTTAAAAAAATCACCAATGACAGAAATGCTTGGACTAAAGCTTTGGAGGCATGATTTACTTTCAGTGTGAGGGATGGAAATTTATGTAATTTATTGAATGCAGTAAATTAGTAACGGGGTAGATGAGAATGTTAAAATGTTTGTATCACAGAAATCATGTTACTGTGTGGGGTCTTTTCACATTTGTATGCAAGTTGACCATTGCAAAGATTTTGATATTGTGGTAAAAAGAAGCATAATAAAAAATATTAAGGACATATGAAAAGTGTGGGCAGTGTAGTAATTTATGTTTTACAATCAACATTTTAAATGTGAATAAAGAAAACATAGCAGCAGAAAAGTTTGAGATATGTATTGCAAGAGAAGAGGGTATTGATACAGCCATGTTCAAAAAGGAGGATGACATTAAGCTAAGCATAAGGTTGAGATATAATGGTAACTTGAGACAATCCTGGGGATTCAATAAACTCTGTGTAGGCTTTGTGCAATGCGTACATGGAGTTTATGTGTTAGCAAGATGAATAGCAGCACTAATTGCATATGCATGTCACGCACTGCGTTTACAAGGATATAAATATGTTTTGTGGCCAACAACAGTGCTGCCAGCCAGGAAACCATGCAGAGCAGCATGAACACAGAAAGAACATGTATACAAATTTGCCTACAGGTAAACCTCCTCTGTGAGATTGTGGGGGGGGGGGGCAGCCACAATGACTACCAAACTGAAAATAATGCAACAACTGCAGTTTTAACATATTATAGAAAAGTATACTTAGTGCAGTGCACACTGCAAGTATTTGCAGACTGAAATAATAGATGGTGGTGTGATCAGCAAGAGCAAATACAATGCAACATAAATACACTAGGCAGGGAAAATGAAGAAAGAGGAAGAGGTCACATACAATATGACAATGTACCCAAGAAAGAATATGTCACTGTATGTACACTTAAAAGACAAGTTAATAGCATAAAATTAAGCACATATGTAGATAGCACAGTACATACTGCTCTTTACACTTCCTGTGTGAGTATATTATATTATCACAAATGACAGTGTATATGTTACTATCAAACAAGGCTACATGTCAATGGAGATGAATGCTCATGATATAAAAATCAATGACATACGCAATGGAGAGGGAATTTAGCAAGGATGGTATATACAATAGGGGACATGTATATGTAGTGAAGATGATCAGAATGACTTACTTGAATATGACAGCCACATACATTCTTTATTACAATGGATATACTTTTATTATTATATTAGATATACAACTTTCCAAATTAGTATTGGGAATTGTAACAGGTAATCATTGCAATATGCAAATATTGCATATATGCATTTAAAGATAATCCAGATTAAGTTATTAACATGGCATTGAACCTATTTTGCTGGAATTAATATTAAAAATGATATTTTTGTAATGTCAATTTATTTGTTACTTGTGTGAATTGAACCCACCAAATCTGAATACACTATTAAACTTGTCAAAATGCATTTACCAAAAGCTACAGAAGAAAGCATGTGTGCTTGCTTTTACATAGGATCATGGGAGATTACTAGGCTAATGACCCTAGGGCCCTTACAAGCCTACCCAAGATTTTATCCTCAAAATAGAAACCTCAGTCAGAACCTGTCACCCTTGTCAATGAGGGACACAGGTGGAACCCATGGGACAAATGTGTGGTTTCCCATCTACTCATCAAGGTTGCACTTAAAGAGGGTCAGCAACGTGCTTTGTTTGACATGTATGGGGAGTCTATTCCAGAGACAGGGCAGCCTCTGGGAGACAAACCTGTCTCTCCAGTGGGTTTTGTTAATGTCACATATTAGATTTAGGCCTTTCAATCAGGTAATGCATGAGGAGTTGGATTTTTGGATATGGAGCATGTCTAGCAGAGCAGGGTCTGAGACTGCCTTGTAGGCGAGGTGCAGATCACCTCTGTGCAATCTGTATGATACCAAGTAGAGTAATAGTGATTTCAGTCTGTCCACATAAGATAGGTGTTGGAGGCCATGGATTCTCTTTGTGAGGTATTTCTGTGGCCTTTCCAGTTGGTGTAAGTGGTTCTAGAGGTACATACCAAACTTAGCGTTGTACTCAATTATTGGCCTAATAAGGGAAGAGTACAGAGAGGTAATAAATTCCTTTTTTTCTGGAGGCAATCCCTTTACTTATGAGTTGAACCAAGTAAAAGGATTTTCTGACCACTGCAGCTACATGATGGTCAAATATGAGATTGCTGTCAACCTGTGTCTCCAGGTCTCTCACCACAGGATGTGTGCTTACGGAGTTGCAGTTAATGTGGTAATCAGTAAGGACCATGTTTTTGCCCAATGGTATGATAGTACATTTTTTTTTGCATTAACTTAAGGCCATGACTTTGCCACCACTCATTGTTGCTCTGATACCCTCTTGTAGTATGTTAACATCATTTGGGGAGTCAATGACAGCACTCATCTTGCTGGCGTCCACAAACTTGGTCAGTCACAGGCCTTTTGTCTTTTCCTGGATCTCAGAGAAGTAGATGCCAAACAGTAGGGGTCCCAGGACAGATCCCTGGGGAACACCACTAGTGACAGGTCTGCTGTCAGAGGTGGAGGCACCTATTTTGACCTTTTTGGTCCTATCACTGAGTCAGTTGGCCACCCACCTGATGAGAAGAGATTTACTCCAAGTTATGTTAGCCTTTCAATGATGTCAGAGTGGGGAATCATGTCAAAGGCTTTGGCCAAGTTAAGATAAGCTGTATGTACTGACTTTCCCTCATCCAGTGCTTTGGGTGACAGCCTCAAAAAAGTCAACCAGGTTCAACAGGTAAAATCTTTCCTTGATGAATCTGAACTGGAAGGGGTCAAGTAATTGGATATTGCCTATGTCATTTTTTATTAGGGCCATAATAATATTATCCATGGCCTTACAGATCAGACTTGTCAAGCTAAAGGGATGACAGTGGCAGTTCTCCACTCTGCTGGAATGAAGCTTGTACTTAGGCTATGATTGAATAGGGTGCTCAATGGCGAGTCTAGTTCTTGCTGCAGATGGTGCCAAACACAGCCTGGAATACTATTGGTTCCCATGGAAGCTGTGTTCTTTGCCTTGGACAGGGCATTTAACAATTGATCTGTGGAGATGTGAGGTGCATGACAAGTATCAGGGATGTTGAATGGGCCTTTGGGGGTCAGGAGGGTGAAGTTTGCACTGAACCTATCTGCTAGCAGTTTGGCTAAGTCAACAGGATCAGTGTAAGTGGTACCATTAAGAACTAATTCAGAACAAACCTGGGCTTTGCCATGGAGGCTCCTAACATAACTGAAAAAGGATTTGTGCTTAGCCTTTGTTTCGAAGGTTAGTTTCAATTCATAATTGGCTTTGGTGGTTTTCACTAGTGAACTAATTTGCTTGTTGAGGCTAATGAAGGAGTTTTTCCAATTGGGAATTTGTGCCTTTTTACACTTGGACAACAGTTTCTTCCTTTTGTTGTAAAGCCTGTGGATAGAGGATGTCCACCAGGTAGGTTTGTGTTTCCTGGAGGAGCAGGTTTTAGTTATGTTGGGTATGGCTGTGTCCATGCAGTTGTACTGGAGCTCGTATACTGTACTGGTGCACTGTTCAGCATATTTGGCTGCATTCTTTGAGGGGGTGGTGCTGTGAAGCTACTGATATCCTCCCTTAGAAGGTTGTAGTCAGCTTTTGAGAATTTTTTTAGCCTGGTAATGGCTCGGGTGGGTGGACAAGATAGACAGTTCAAATGAGACAGTCCGATTGTCTGATCTCACCAGGAAAGAAGTTACTATGGGGGTTGGTGCACTGGTCACCCATGTTGGTGAGAACCAAGTCTAGAATGTTAACTCCCTTGTGGGGGATGAGATCCACTGGTCCAGTGCATCAGAACTGATGAAGTCAAGGAATCGTTGAGTGAGTGCATTAGAGCAGGAATAGTTCACCCAGTCTATGGTGGGGTAGTTGAAGTCACCAAGGATCAGGGTGTTAGAGGATACCTTTACAGTTAAGATCTTCATGCTTAAGTTGGTAGTAATGTATGGAAGAGCAACAGTTTTAATACAATCATGTTAATCTGTGCAACATACATGCAGCTTGACTCACTGAGTCTTTGTAATCATTCAGCATGTGCCTCCGTATTTGCTGAAATGTCTTGAGCAGCAGTAAAATAAAGAAAGAGAGAAAAATAGACATGAAAGCATTATGCATATGCATACCAGTCTTGGCTATCCACAGCTTTCCATATCATTTAAATTTGATTTATCTGTATATTTACACAGCTGTGGGATGTCAGCAGTCCTAAACTCATCCAGCCATTGCTTGACTTGCATCTGCTTGTGCCATTTCATGTTATTATAATGGTGCCTGCACTGCTCCTCACTGAGTGGTACACCAGTTGCTGTGGAGACAGCATGGCTGGACTGTTCCAGCCTCAGCCTTATCTTATCCCATTTCTCCCCCCCCAAAGGACCAATCACAATACAGGAGAAATGCCAGGCACCCAGCATTACTGAAGCACAGTTTAAAGTTGCATTGTCCAAAGCCAAGAATACAGCTTCCATGGGACCCAACAATATCCCTGGATGTGTTCTACATAAAGTACAAAGTGAACTGGCACCACATCTGTGTGCCCTGTTCAATCACCGGCTCACCTCATGCTCTGTCCCTATTGAATGGCATACAGCTACAGTCATCCATTTCCATAAAGGGGGAGCGACTATAGGCCCTGCAAATTATCACCCCATTAGCCTGATGAGTCTGATATGTAAGGCTATGGAGCGCATCATAATGGACCTAATTAACAAGGATATAGGGAATCTCCAAACTCTAGATCCCACGCAATTTGGTTTTGTGAAAGATAGATCATCCCTGCTCAACCTAGTTGACTTCTTTGAGTCAGTCACTAGAGCTGTGGATGACAGCAAGGCAGTTCATACAGCCTACCTCAATCTGGTCAAGGCCTTTGATACCATTCCCCACTCAGGAATTATTGATAAACCTCACCAAACTAGGCATTAGCCCCTATATCACTAAGTGGGTTGCAAACTGGCTCACAGATGGAGTCCACTACTTTCACACTACGGGTTCTAAGTCAGACTACTGACCAGTCACAAGTGGTGTCCTACAGGGATTGATCCTGGGTCCTATCCTGTTTGGCATCTTCTACTCAGAAGTCCCGGCTAACACGGAGGGACTCTGGCTGACCAGGTTCACAGATGACTGCCAGATGGGAGCCATTATTAACTCCCCAAGTGATGTAGACATCCTACAGAAAGGCCTCACTGAGACCAATGACTGGTGTCGAAACCATGTTGTCATCCCCTTTGGGAAAAACTCAGTTCCCACTAGTTACCACACTGATGGGAGCCCACTAAACACTGAAGGTGTTATAAGAGATCTGGGGACACAGGTTGACAGCAACCTCTCCTTCAATCACCACATTGCTACTGTGGTCAGAAAGTCCTTCTGTGTGACTCTTCTCATTATCAAGGGTTTTGCATCCAGGATGAAAGAGGTCATCATCTCTCTCTCTACTCTTCCCTTGTCAGGCCAGTCATTGAGTATAATACCCCATTTGGCATGTACCTCACTAGACACATGCAACAGCTGGAAAGGCCACCAAAGTACCTCACAAAGAGGATCCTAGGCCTTAAACATGTCATACATGGACAGACTCGAAAAACTCCAGCTATTCTCTGTTTCACATTGTCTACTAACAGGCAATCTCTGCTTGACTTACAAAGCCATGTCTGACCCAGCTCTGTTAGAAATGCTACATCTAAAGAAATCCCCACCACACATGCTCCAGATACCTCACAGTCATTATCACACTCAACAGAACAAGCTGGAGGGACAGGTTCATAACCCAGAGACTGCCCATGCTCTGGAATAGACTTTTCATACATGTCAATCAGAGTACCTCACTGGCTCTCTTCATGAAATATCTTGATGAGTGGATGGGAAATAGAAAGTTCACCCCGGGTATCATTCCAGTGGGTCTACTTGATAGAGGCACTTGGAACTAACGTTGGGCAGCACAAATCCAGGGCTAGGCTTGTAAAGGCTCCAGAGCCATTAGCCTAGTACACCTCCTATGAACCTATGAACCTATGAGACCCAGTATAGTTCCCATGCAGCAGCCTACAGCTGTAGTGCTTTATGAGGAGTACAATAAATATTACTGACTCCTCCACACCACTTCATTGAACCCTGAACTGAGCACCATCCTTCCCACCTCCTGCCATGACTGCACAGGTCCTCCAACAACAGTAAAAGTGGTTTCCTGGCAATTCATGATATCACATTTAACAGCCAGTGCTCAGACCCGCACAACCACGCCAACCACATTTGTATGATGTTTAGCATAGATCAACATTTCCAAACAAAGAGGAGGGCTTTTTATGAAATAGGAAGGACAATGTGACATTTGGCATTGATTTCTAGCATGTGTGCTGCTATATCTATCATCAGTTTGGCCAGTGGTCAATACTGATATATAAACTGACTTGGCTTTTAACACTTGGATTTGGGGGTAAGAATTTTATGAATTGACACATATTTTGAGGGGCTTTACTCACTGAATAAAGTAAGTTGTACAACGTGGGATTCAAACCTATGTAAAAAAGAGAATACATATATTTTCACATAGATCTGTTTTCCTCATTGCCAGAAGTGTTTGAGAAGCAAGGTCATTACTACTATATACCTTAAAGAGTGAGTGGTGTTACACTTCATTTAACCACATATGTGCATTACATGACAAGGTCCTTATTTATGCATTCTCAGGTGTGATGCAGGAGTAATGTGTGACAATATACCAGAAATGTGTATACTTGTATTATTTTCAAAGTAGATTTTTGAGTGCTGGTTCAGACCACACAATTCATTCTATTTTACAGCTATACTTGTGTTATGGGAGGTGTGTAGATGACTGTCAGTAAACTAAGAAGTCCATCCCAGGTCTGAAAGTACATTTATAATTACAAAATCATAACTGTCATGCTATACCAGTTGCCCATATAATATATATGATACCATGTGTATGCTCAATCAACCTGCTATGCATAGTTATTGTTATGTATAATTATCTTTATATTATAATTTTTAAGAATTACAGTGGGACGCCATTACACTCTGACTTACTTGGGTTTTGGTCATAAACGTACACCTGGTACCACAGAGAACACTAGGCAGCAGGGGCATATTTTACACTCCGTACTGTCCAGAATGCTGATGGTTGTGCATTGCCACTTAGCCTGTTTGCATAAAGGAAAGCAAAGCAAGTAACATTGTTTCAGTTTTTTTCTTAAACAGTGAACCATGTTTGTGTATTGGTGAGAAACACACAATATTAACAGGCAATAGCAAATATATATTCTGTCTGTTATTACTCATAGGTGCAGATTCAATAAAGCCTACATGTCTTGCAAAAAACATGGTGACATACATAGTGTTTTGTATGCAGTACACAGCTCTACACACTGTTTAGAGCTGCACAAACACAGTAAACATCTTGGCATGCTAATTACAGCATATACATCAGAACTGTATGCTAATCAGCCAATTCAAGATGGAGTAGCTATTTAATATGTTGTAAAGCAGTCATATAGACTCACTGTAGGTTTTCCTTGCAAATTCCAAAATCTTTTGGAATATAGCCACAGATAGCACTCTACAAAGAAATTATGTTAGGGGCTGCAGTTGCAGTTATACATATGCATGTGCAACATGCACAAGTCTATGCTACTGTTGCTGCATATAGACCCTGGCCAAGAAGGAGAAGGGAATTTAGACCCCTGCTAACTTACCATGGTCTGCATGATGTGGAAATTATAGAGTGCTACAGGTGGATATAGACATACTTCAGGAACTCTGAAACCTCTGTCATCCACAACTGAAAGCATGGGAAAACTGGGGGAAACAATACCTGTGGAGAGTAAGGTATGTGTAGAAGAATACTAGCTCCAGGAATCTTTCAGAGGCCAACATGGCATATGCTGGGGATATCACAGTCATCAGCATCTGGACTACTACATCAGTTCCTGGATGCTGTGCTACAACATGCCTCTGATTATATACGTTTCCCTATATACCCACAGAAATAGCAGGATGACCACACAACTGCAAGAGCAAAACTCTTGTAACCCAACTTTTCATGCGGAAACACACAAATAGTACTTGGCGCCCCCACTGCCAAAACAACAGGAACATGACAATTTGTACAATTAAAGGAATTACATATAATTCACTTATTATGAATGTTTTACACGCAGTTTCCACAAAATGTGTACACATGTGCAACACAAAAGCAAATTGTATATGGTTGTTAGGCACCTCTCACTGTGCCCAGCACTCCTTGGTGGTGTCTATTGGCCATCCTAAAAGCATTACAATCCTGTAAGGTAACCAGTTTTAACAATAACACTTGTAATGAGTTAATAAGACTGTAGATGTCTGGAAGTCAATGCATGGCAAAAATGCCCATACCAGGATTGAAGTTTAAGAAGTGCATACAAATAACAGTTTAATCCCCTAATGCATGTAAATAACAGCTCTCTTCATAACATGTGAGCAAATCATTTATCATCTACCTGAAAAATACAAGCATACCTTAGTAACATTAGAAGTCTTCTGTGCAGATAAATCTAAAGGAATCTCAATTCTTTGTGTTCTACAGATACACAAGTCCTCCCACCTTCAAGTTCCCTAGCTACATGGTTACCTTGTTATGGTGTAGACTCATGCCTCTGAGTACAGTGTAGATGTAAATGAGGTGTGAACTCATTAGAATTGTTGAATCCCAAAGCTTTTAGATTTGTGTAGCAGATGTAAACAAAGTGCAGACACTTCCTCAGTATTTGTTGCTAATGGTTTGCAACTGTGAATGGTTAGTGGGAGGGAGAAGGAATACAAAACAATTTAGACTCCCTACATACAGTGGGTGTGTCAGCCAGGATACACTTGCTAAGTGTAGAAGTAATTGTAACAATGTTTAAATGGAAGTGAGCAGCACACATTTCTCTATTTCTCTTCACTAATATCCAAACTCACCTGTCTTTGTTGAAAAATGTATATTATTGTCATTTAATATTCTCATACATTTTAAGGACAATGATACAAAATGCCTTACAGACTACATGTTTTTGATAACTGCCCAGTTAAGAGAAGCATGAACACACTAGAAAGAGAAGACAGAGCTGCATTGATGCAAACAATACTCATAAATGGTTGTATGATCAGTCATTGCACTAAATATGTAATTAACATATGTACATACAACTGAGAGTGTACAAGTATTATATGTCTTTTTAATACTATGGATGAAATCAGACTTGCTTGTATGCGCAATGACTTGCATTTCTGCTGCAAAGTTGTTTCTGTGACAAAGAGGGATAAGACACTCATACTGTGTTTTGTAGGTTCATTGGTATGATTGTTAAATTCCAGACTTGTGTAAAAATCTGTAATGAGTGCTAAAATGTATTTTGTAATGTTGTTTATGTGTTTTGTATTACCTTTTTATAATATTAATATTTGGATTACTATCAAAATGTGGAAAATCAAAACAGAATTCCACTTTTTGATCTAATTCATTATCCGAATTTGATAATGCAGATTTACCAAAATGTCAGAAATGGTAACCATGGAATCGACATTCAAACACATGAAATTACAGTGTGAAAATTCAGTGTTACTTGTAATGTTTTTGCAGGGTGGCAAGTGCCCCTGCACTCCCCATGTGGGGGGCTGCACCCTTCACACCCCTGAATATTATATATTCCAACTCTGAGATTGCACTACATTGAGGAAAAGGGTAAATTTGCTGATCCTCACTGTAGTGTGATCTGTTATCAGAATGTTGATCCCATATTAGTGAATGCACACAACAATTCGCTAATGAGAATTTGACCATTATCAGATTGGCAATACGGAAACTGGAAAACAAGCATTCGACCATCCCAATTTCATATAAGTGCCATTCCACATTTTGATAGTAAAACTTGTTATAAGCTGCTTAGCATAAACATGATGAAACTGATAAATCAAGTTCCTATAATGTATTTCTATGATAAAGACTTCAAAAGTTACATTTGTGACTCAAGTGTGTGTGTAACACACCTATTAAACATGATGAAGCACCCAGTATCTACTATCTGTAATCATGGTTCAAGTTGCCCATTCATCTTTTTGGGATGAAACCTAATAAATAATTGTTAGAAGGATAATACAAGGTGAGTTTTGCCTATCATGTTTGCATGTTGCTTACCTTTGTGCAAACACAGTCAAATGGCCCATACAAGAAGCAGACAGAACACCTGCAGACAGGAGGCAGACAGTAGTCAATTTAAAAAAAAAAAAGATATATTGTTGCATTTTTTGCTTATCATCATGCAAATCCACTAAGCAGCATTGCACAATGGTCAGCCATCTTCCACAACACCTACATGTCCAGAACACTTGCAGACAGGAAGCAGAAAGTAGACAATTTCAAACTGGACACATTGTATCTTGTATGGTCTCCCACTGCACAAACACACTAAGAGGCATTGTGTGGTGGCAAGAGCACATACAGAGTAATGAATGTGAAAATATGCAGCTGCTGCCTAGATGTTCCTGTGGCAGCAATTGTAAGTTAAAGGTTATAATATTTGTCAGCCTGGGTTCTAATCCAACTAAGTTAAAACTTTTCTTACTGATGTTCCACTTTACTTTATATAAAAATTAAAAGTAGAAAATTACATACACGTAGGAATAACTATTTACAGCATGTGCATTGAGCATGCACATGATATTAAAGATATATTACATTGGTAAATGTTGGTATCACTAGAAATATGGTTTTACAATTACACAGTTATAGAGCCAAAGTGATGCATGTTGACTCACTTTTTTAAAATATAAAACAATGTAAGCATAATTGTTAATAAGTATGTATAGAACTGGAGCTCATATGAATTAATGTGTGACAGAGAGTACACTGACAATTACATTTCTGTAATTATAATTGTATTTTCTGGCCATGGATGGACTGCAGACCAATGATATTCATACATACATGAATGTATAAACCAGAACTTGTCAGGTTATACACATACATGGTTATTCCCTTGCTGTATCATATGTATTTACATATAATTAATGAACATGTCTGATTGGCAATTCTTCTGTGGCAAGGATAAAAAATCACCTATGTAGAAAAATACATTTTGTCTACATTGCATAGGTATGAATCCTACATCTTACAAATTAATTTTATCAGTGTGTAAAGCCACACACAAAACATGTGTCATGTTATAAAATGTATACCTCCAGTACATGTCTGCAAAGTTAAATCAAGTAACAGGTACAGCAGAATCCAAAATAAAAACTAATGCCAACTGTCACATTACCCTTCTTGCTTCATAAACTGCCCTTCTCTTTGTTTGGCACTGTTTTTCTCTGCCAAATGTTGTGCGAACTTGGCTAGCATGGCTGTTTGGGTTTATGCAGTAACATTAAACATGATGACACAAACTGGCTAGAAAACACTAACTGTTGCTGTTTGCCCTGAGCAGACATGGCTGGAGGTAGAAGGGAAGGTGCCTAATTTAGGGCTAAAAGATGGGGTGTGGAGGAGTCCAGACTTTTTATTGGAGTCCTTGTAAAGCACCACAGATGGCTGCTGCAGTGGGATTCTACTGGGTTTCGGTACAAATCTTGAGGCTTGGAATAATCTGACCAAGGCTGTCTCCAGTGCAATTGGCATTCCATGCCCTGTAGAAAAGTGTAGGCACCACTTTAATGACCTCAAAATATGCAAGCAGGATACACTCAATCAGTGGCTGGATGAGCATAGGGTTGCAGACATCTCCCAGTTGTGTACGTATACAGATAAAGAGAATTTGAATTAGATAGAAAGCTGCATATAGGCAAGACTGGTATGCATAATGCTCTTCTCTTGTTCTTTTCTTTTCATTCTACAGCCAACCAGGAGATAACTGAAAACAGGGAAGAGCATGCTGAGTGTTTAGAAAGACTGAGGGAAGCAAGGGTTATGTAAGCAGCACAACATAACTATTATTTTTTTCTAAAGTGTTGTTACTCTATACAGTAGTAACAAATTAAGCATGCATGTCTTAACTGTAAAATCAAGCATGCAGCTGTAGGAGTCAATTGTAATACTGTAGTCAGCTGTTGTGGGTTCAAATACCACAAGTAACAAATATAATAGTAAAATCATTTAAAAATTTTACATAGTAATTTCAATACATGTGATGTGCATGCCATGCTGTTAACTTAATCTATATTATTTGTGCAACATATGCATATTGTAAGGATTACTTGAAGCAATTATCAGTTATAGTTTGTAGTGTTAAAAAGTATAACTAAATGTAGAAATAGAAATAATTTATTTATATCAAATTTCATCTCCTAAATTTTATAGTCTCCATGTATACCCCATTCCCACTTGTTAACACAACCTATCAGCTACCTACAATAAGAGTATAATTTGAAAATGTATTTTTTTTTTGTAAGGGTATACATATGTACAAGAATTAATATATACTCAGGTGATGAACTAAAGATGGACCCCTGCCCTCAAAAAAAAATGTATATATATATATATATATATATATATATATATATATATATATGTATATATTTGACTTGTACTTTCTTTATTGTCTCTAGATATTTCTGTTAAATTATATGTAAAACTGACACTGTACCTGTCAATGTTTTTCTTGTTTTATTGGAGCTTTTCTCCCCAGGCCTCCACTGAAAATGGGCTCACACCCAGACAGACTATCCCGGTCAACAAATGTAAAATAAATAAAATAAATAAATAAAAATAAATATTGTACTAATTTATTGTATGTCACATATGATAGTACTAATTATATCTTTCTTTTTTTTACCCCAACCCTTATATCTCCTTTTTTATTTTTATGTGTGTGGTCAACAACATTGTGATGTCATCAGTTTCTAACAACTCACAAAATGGTTTACAGCACAGGGAGGTAAGTCATCCACTGTGGCTCAGCCTGCCCCTCCTCCACTGGCTCCTGCCCTACTGCCCAGCATATCCGGGACCCAACTTGGCAGTACTGCCTCTGTTGCCCTTTTGCTACCTGAGCCCTCCACATCAGGTAGCATTACCCTGGCAGCTAGGGCAGTGGTACCCTCCAGTGGCAGAGATGTGGATTTTGTCACCCGCTATGAGATGCCAAGCTTGGTGAGTGATGTCATGGAGAGCACCACTGGTGCCTGTCTCTGCCAGATGGAGAGGAATGTCACTGTTATATGTGCAAACAAAGATGTTATGCTTTCCAACAGCCAGCTGAGTAAGGGGACAATGATGACAGTTCTGTTGGTGAAGACTAGATTCTCATCTCTTGTTAACGTAACAGTCCAAAATCAACCAATATTCTATATATATTTTCATTTTACACTGTTGAAGAAGTGGATAGATATGGCTCTTTCCTATCTCCTCCTCCACATTCCTATATTGCTTTCCCTTTGTTCTTCCCCCAATTGCCCCCATTTCACCAATTTCCTATCTATCCCATTTTAACATTGAAAAATTTACATGGAGCTGCTTACTGCTTGGTGTGATGGATTTGAAGTGTTCTTAAGACACTCAGTCTTGCTGGCTGGATTCTGCTAAAATTCAAAGTCTGGTTATATTTGCATTCACAGTCTGTTGCATACAGAAACTTGCAGAATATACACTAATGAGAGAATATACTTTGCAGCATCAACTTTAGAGAGCAGTAACAAATAACTTTTTATAATAAACCAAACGGAACCACGTTGCAGCTTAAAAGTACTGTTCCAACTTTACTTCTCATATAGTACAGATGATGTGAGAGATATAACATTTACCTTAGGACTTGTGTCCCTACTATACTTCTAACATAACTGGATTTATACAGCTCTTTATATACACTTTTTAGTCATGCATAAACATATTTTTTTGAGGAAACACATTGTTCTGTATTCTATTTTGGAGAATTGCTTATCCTGTAGAAACAATACTAAGCTTCCTTGTTTAACAATGTCTTGTAAGAGACCAGCTTTTCTGACAGTGTGAATATCCTGTAACAGTGTCCTGATGTCCATGTAGAAAAACATATTTTTGAGGAAACACATTGTTCTGTATTCTATTTGGATCTGTGTATATGAACATATGTTCTTGTGCCAATGCTGATAAGCATATCCTGTTTTTTATGCAGAAAAACATATTTTTGAGAAAACACATTGTCAGAGATCAGCTTTTCTGACAGTGTGAACATCCTGTATTTTATTTGGATCTTTGTATAAAAACATCTGTTATTGTGCCATATCCTGTTTTTACATGCAGAAAAACATATTTTTGAGAAAACACATTGTCACAGTGTCATAAACATATCCTGTTGTTTTAGGAAACATATTGTGTCCATCCTGTTATTTTAGGAAACATATTGTGTCCATTTTTTATATGCAGAATAACATGTCAGTGTTCTTTAAAAACAGATTTTGCATTTTTGTTCTTGCATACATCCTGTTTGAGTCTGTAAGGGAAAAATGTCCATTCTTTAAAAGCAGATTTTGTATTTTTGCTCTTGCATACATCCTGTTTGAGTCTGTAAGGGAAAAATGTCCATTCAGCAGATTCCTTTTCCAAGCCATGGTCATTTAGTATGACTGCTGATCACATATTACTAAACTCTGTTTCTGCATTTAAGCAAGCTTTTTTCTTTCAGCATATTTACAACATAATTAATTTCAGACTAATATTCATAAAATCTAACAATTCCCTCTGTTTTTAAACATACTCAAAACATTTTATATAGAAAACACATTAAGAAATAAACCTTTAGTTTGATACAACAAATCAAAATGCAATTTTACATAGTTAATACAATGATATTAAAGTATTACTACCAAAACTGAATGTATTTAACAACTTTTTTCTTTTGCAGACCATTCTGTGAAAATATGTTTTATCAGTTATGAGCTGTGTCTGCTTTAATGTTATTTTTTTAACTTGATCAATTTATTCTTTTGCAATCACAGAATTTAATTTATGACTTAGAACTGTTTCATTAACTCTTTGCAACTGTTGAATTAACTATAAGAGACAGTAACCATGTGCTACTGCAAGCATTTATACACTGCTGAAAACACACAATTTTAATGTCATTTTAACCATAACATTGTGGTCATGTCTTTGAACTGCCCATTAACATATTGGTAAAATACTGAACTGGGCTTAGATAATAAATATTTGAAAGCAGTTATTTTACTGGGGTAAAACCAGTGATATTACAACTTGACAGATTACTTTTGAACTTATTATGATGTATCCTGTACAGTATGTATTTACACAGACTGTTTGCTATTTATGCATTTCAATTTACTAGGTATACTGGACCCATTTTTTAAAACATGTTTTTTTCACACATATTTATTACTAGACATTCATTTAATTTGTACTGAATTCTTCTGCATTTGTACATACAAAGACTATCATTTGTACTGAATTCTTCTGCATTTGTACATACAATGACTATTAAGTACATTTAGTCTAATCTTACAAATTTAATAACATTAATATTGAGCAAAATCTTGGAAAATTTTTATGTCTCTTTAGAAATATCTAGTGGAATTGATACCAAATTCATATGTCCTGTTATTTTAAACTACATACTCAACAATTATTAAAAATATTCATGCTTTTTTATACCAACATTGTTTTGTCAAAAACATATTGAAATAGTGACCATTCTTGCTATTAGAAACATTTATGCATTTTGCATATCTTTATTCTCTCTTGTATAGCTTTAATAAAGCAGTTTTAAATCATCTCTTGTTTTTTAACCATCTCTTGTATAGCTTTACAATTTAACAGGTTGTAAATACAATTTAATTCTAAACAATACAATAATAACCATTATGATAGCTATTAACAACTTGTAAAATATCTTATCCTGTCAGGTTTAATCCAGTTTACCAGTATTTCTAATACACTAATACCTGTTTTTTCCTCTCCCTAAAAGAGTATTGTCAAGAAGGAATGAGATATTTTTTCCTGTTGCTTTATTTCAGACACTTGTTGTTTATTTTTTCTGTAGTTTTATTTCAGACCCTTGTTGTTTATTTTTTCTGTAGCTTTATTTCAGACCCTTGTGCAGTACTGCTTATACAGTCAGTGTAAAACTGAGAAAGTGCCCCTCCCCCTGTAGTACTTCAGCACTGTTTACCTGCCCTATGCTGTGAGAATAGAATGTATGTCAGCCCAACACTTTGGTTATACATTTATTTTATTAGGTTACTAAATAAAGCTTTCACTGTATATTACCTCTAGTAGGTATTTATACCCTCCTGCACAATTGTTTTGAACTGCATGTATACTGTAGCCCATTTGCTGGCTGTACTTGATGCAACTGAGTTTTTTTTTTGTCCTTTTAACATTTACTTGCAAACAGATTATAAGTGACATCTATGCACAATTGTGACATTTTATTACAATTAGCAAATAGTGTTGCATGTAAACATTTTAACAATTATGTTTTAATAACAATGATGCTTTAGAAAAAACTCAAGCTACTTATCTGGCAATCACTCTTGTTGTTTATCTTATCTTTCCAGCATTTCCTGTAACTTTTCATTCAGTCTAGGAAGGTCTGAGCTCACATTTTATATTCTGTAAACTATAGTTAATTTTTTTAGCATTTTTCCTTTAATGTGATTGTGATTTGCATAACTATGCATTTATACTACATTACAATTAGCTTCCATGGATTTCAGTATTTTTTATTTATTTAACTATTTAATTTTACAAAAACTGTTTGACTAATACCATCTGTGATTTTATTTATTTTTAAAATTCAGAACTTTAACTGTTTGGTGTTACTATATAATTATAAACAAATTGTAAAAAAACAAAATAGATATTAGTTTAACCAACACATTTATATTTATATTATTTATATTTGCTGTTGTCTGCCTGTTATTCTTGTGTATTGTAACAGATGTACTCTAGATGAAAAGAACATACATGCATGTCTGTCTTGTATATGCATATCTTTATAAAAGCATGTCATGTCTTGTGACTTTAAATTTTTACTCATCTATTTTTATTTAATTTTATACACTAGAACAGTTTTGTTTACCTTTTGAATATGCAAATGAATGGCATTCCTATGCTTTACTTTACTGTAGTACTGATAGATGTCTTGCTTTAACTGAATGAAAGTAAAACATTTAAGAATTATTTGTCCAGACATCAGATCCTACCATCCTACCATGTATGTTTAACCATTTTCAAAACATAAACATATTATAAAATATATTTCTTTTGTACAGATTAACTGTGTATGCAGGAAGTTCCCAGTCTTTGTCAGTTCAGCTAATTTATTTCCTTTATCCTGCAACTTCTGTTGAATTTCCTGTGATGTTGCATGGTCTTTCTGACATTCTTTAGTAAGCTGTTCTGCTGAATTTGAAACTCCTATGCACTTTTGAAAAGATGTATTTATAACTTGTCTAAGCTTCCTGAACTCATTGTGTCTGTCTTTTAGAAGTTTACTACATTCCTTTGTAACAAAATGTACTAAGGGATCTATCAGTAACTGATTTGACTCACATGTGGTGACAGGACATAACTGTTCAACATCAGAATGTAATGGAAACACTTTACCCTTAGTTAATTCTTCAGATCTGTTTTTACAGTCTATTTTTTTAGCAATATGATGCAATATTATTTTATGGCATGATACACAAAATGCAGTTTTTGTTGAAGCACACAATAAACATTTGTCATATTTCACATGGTTTTCTTTGAGATACCAGCCAAATATTGTAATACATTTGCATAATGCCTTACTATCAACCTGCCCTAATAAGGTTTTACATTTACTAATGTGCTGTGTATACCAGCATAGCAATTTACTAAAGTTTGGTTTACTCCTGCATGAATTATAAATAATATTCATACTATCTAATAAAAAAACTGTCTAAGAATATACAAACTATGTATGAATGTACAAACTCTGTTTAACATCATCCACACTAAATATGTGACACAGAAAAAAGTCTTACCAGTTAGCAAGAAAACAGGTGATCAGGCTGCTATTGCAGATGGCTAGAAATTTTTCAGAGTCACTTGAGAAGCTGGTGAAGCACAACAGGCAGCGGACTACTGTGCTAGTGGACATTCACCTTTTCTTGAAGAATTTATGGCACTGCGAATTTCTTGAACTAGTCTCACTCCGGATTGTAGACGTCTAAAAAACGTTACTACTGCAAGCTGCATAAACTGGAATACTTCTGTTTAGGATTTACACATACGTACAAATGTTAGTTACTGCAATTTGACTGAAGTGACCCTCTGCAGGGCTTACCATCACTCCTCCTGTGTTTGAATGCAGATTGTAGGTTCAAATGCAGGCTAGCTTGCCATTGAAAAAATTACATGGAGCTGCTTACTGATTGGTGTGATGGATTTGAAGTGTTCTTAAGACACTCAGTCTTGCTGGCTGGATTCTGCTAAAATTCAAAGTCTGGTTATATTTGCATTCACAGTCTGTTGCATACAGAAACTTGCAGAATATACACTGATGAGAGAATATACTTTGCAGCATCAACTTTAGAGAGCAGTAACAAATAACTTTTTATAATAAACCAAACAGAACCATGTTGCAGCTTAAAAGTACTGTTCCAACTTTACTTCTCATACAGTACAGATGATGTGAGAGATATAACATTTACCTTAGGACTTGTGTCCCTACCATACCTCTAACATAACTGGATTTATACAGCTCTTTATATACACTTTTTAGTCATGCATAAACATATTTTTGAGGAAACACATTGTTCTGTATTCTATTTTGGAGAATTGGTTATCCTGTAGAAACAATACTAAGCTTCCTTGTTTAACAATGTCTTGTAAGAGACCAGCTTTTCTGACAGTGTGAATATCCTGTAACAGTGTCCTGATGTCCATGTAGAAAAACATATTTTTGAGGAAACACATTGTTCTGTATTCTATTTGGATCTGTGTTTATGAACATATGTTCTTGTGCCAATGCTGATAAGCATATCCTGTTTTGTATGCAGAAAAACATATTTTTGAGAAAACACATTGTCAGAGATCAGCTTTTCTGACAGTGTGAACATCCTGTATTTTATTTGGATCTTTGTGTAAAAACATCTGTTCTTGTGCCATATCCTGTTTTTACATGCAGAAAAACATATTTTTGAGAAAACACATTGTCACAGTGTCATAAACATATCCTGTTGTTTTAGGAAACATATTGTGTCCATCCTGTTATTTTACGAAACATATTGTGTCCATTTTTTATATGCAGAATAACATGTCAGTGTTCTTTAAAAGCAGATTTTGCATTTTTGTTCTTGCATACATCCTGTTTGAGTCTGTAAGGGAAAAATGTCCATTCTTTAAAAGCAGATTTTGTATTTTTGCTCTTGCATACATCCTGTTTGAGTCTGTAAGGGAAAAATGTCCATTCAGCAGATTCCTTTTCCAAGCCATGGTCATTTAGTATGACTGCTGATCACATATTACTAAACTCTGTTTCTGCATTTAAGCAAGCTTTTTTCTTTCAGCATATTTACAACATAATTAATTTCAGACTAATATTCATAAAATCTAACAAACATATTTAATCTTGTAAAAAAAATAGAATCACACAACATACACATAAGTAAAAAAATCCCCAATGAAGCCCTTCACTTTTTATCCACTATGTTTGTGCAACGTTCCACACAGCACACCAAGTGACGATGAATGGCTCTTCACGTTCTTTAGCATGGTGCAGTTGCCTCCTCACAATGCAGTTTAAACCTGCTGCGCTAAGGAAAGACACAGTTAAATTAGAAAAAAATAAGTATTTCATTACATTATGAATAAAAAAAGTATTTCGGCTTTTTCCGGTTAGGGGTCGCCACAGTGGAACTCCGGTCCACTCATGATTGGCAGTGGATTTTTATGCCCATTAACACTCACACCTACCTGCATGTCTTTAGTGTCACTCGACCATGGAGAGGACATGAAGACTCCACACAGAAGGTGCTCCAGTCAAGAATTGAATGGGAGAACCTCTTGCTGTGAGGCGACAATGCTAACCGCTGCACCACTGCGGCCTTCTCCATTACGCTACATTATGAATACATATTTAAAATTATTTCATACAGCTGGATTAAAACTCTGTATCATCTGGTCTCAAAATAATTATCCAAATGCACTTACACCTGCTGCCACAGACTCAGATAAGCAGCAGGTATGTTTCTTATTTTATTTTATTTTATTTTATTTATTTATTTATATTTGTTGACCGGGAGTGTCAGTCTGGACACAGGTCCATTTTCAGTGGAGGTACGGGGAGAAAAGCTCCACAGTTAAAATAACCAGACAGTAGTTACATTGGATTACATAGCGATTAACAATTTACATAGCAATTACTTACAACATATTTACAGATGAAGAACATAGTACATCAGTAGACAAATAGAATCTTTATCTGTGAAGTACATAACAGACATTAACAAATGTTACAATAAGAAGTTCCTGCTGTATAATAAGTACTAGGATTATGAGCATCTGAGCTTTCTATAATCAAGGTAGTTAGTGGAGTGGAAAGAAAGGTAGTGGTTAGATGGGGTGGGTGATATTAGAGTGGGAGTTGCAAGGGCATAGCCAGCATGTTTTTAGGTGCGCTTTTAGTAAAGTTTTGAAGTGGGTGTATGATGGTATGGAGGTAATTGTGGGTGGGAGGGAGTTCCATAATTTGGCTATGGTGCAAGAGAATAGTGCTTCACCAGCAGAGTTATTGGCTTTAGTGATCTGCAAGTGATTTTTGTTGCTGGATCTTAGTGGTCTGGTGGTGGGATAGGGTTGGAGTAGATTCTGGAGGGATGGAAAATTTAGTGGATGGTTTACTAGTTTGTGGGCGAGTGAGAGTTGACACCATTGAAGGAGGTGAGGGAGTTCAAGCCAGCCCAGTTCAGCAAGTGCGAGCCAGTGATGACTACGGTAGGATGCCCCTGTGGAGAATTTGGTGATTTTGTTTTAGCAGGTCTCTAGCTTGTTTAAATCGCATTGCCTTAGGTTGGTATATATTGGAGAGGAAAAGTAGGGTGGCGATAAGGTGGGAATTTGCTACTGAAATCTTTGCTGCTTTGGTGAGAAGTTGCTTATTTCTGTATAATGCTCCTAGTTTTTTGTGGACTTTTTTTATGGTCATGGATATGTGAATGTCAAATTTTTGTTTATGATCTATTTCCACTCCTAGCAATTTGGTGTGTTCAGTTGGGTATATAGTGGTGTTGTCTTTTGCTGTGATGTTAAAGTGAGAGTTGTTTTGAGTATGTTTGGTGCATTGGAAGATGAGTAGTTTAGTTTTGTTTGGGTTGAGTATTAATTGGGCATCGGATAACCAAGTTTCAACAGAGGAAAAGACTTCCTGTGTGACTTTTTGCAGTTTGGGTAGGGACTGGGCTGAGCAGATGATGGTTGAGTCATCTGCGTATTGTATGAGTGTGCCATGTTTGGTGGCAGTGGCTAGATTATTGTTGAAAATAGAAAAGAGTAGGGGTCCAAGGATGGATCCTTGGGGAACCCCTATGGAGACAGGTAGTTGGGGAGATATGTCATTCTGCCATACAACACATTGTTGGCAGTCAGACAGGTAGCTCTGAAACCAGTTGGTGACTGATTGTGAGAAGGATAGGTTATTGAGGATAGAGATAAGTTGTTTGTGTGGGACCATGTCAAATGCTTTAGATAGGTCTAGGAAAGTAGCAGAGGAGAGATAGCCATTGTTTTTATGCTGAAGGATAGTGTTAGTAAAGGAGAGTAAGGCAGTTGTGGTGCCATGGTTTGGTTGGAAACCATGCTGAGTATTGGAAAGGAGGTTATTAGTAAGGAGGTAGTCTGAGACCTGAGCGTGTATGCATCTCTCTAGTATTTTGGAGAGTGGAGAGAGAATAGCTATGGGGCAGTAATTGGTTAGTTCTGTGGAGGGTCCGCCTTTGTGGAGGGGAATTATATGTGATACTTGCCACAGTGTGGGAACGTAACTTTCTGACAGAGATCGGTTAATCAAGATGGATACTTGGTAGGCCAGAGCATCAGCTGAGATTTGTAGGTATTCACTTGGGAGGTTGTCTGCTGCTAATTTGGTGGGCTTAAGTTTAGTTAAGAGTTTTTTTTTATGTTGGAGGTAGGTACAGGAGGAAAAGAGAAAGCAGTGGGGAGATTATTAGTTGAAGGTGTGGGTTGGAGGGGAGGGGTGGTTGTGTTGTTTAGCTAGTGATAGTATGGTTTGTGTGAATTGTGTGTTGAATGAGGTAGCAATATTTTCTGAGGAGTGAGGGATGTTAGGAGGAGAGGTACTGACTTTATCTGGGTGGAGGATGGAGTTTATGGAGGACCAGAATTGTTTGGGGCTGTGTTGGGAGGAGTCTAGGGCAGACTGGTAGTATTGGAATTTGTCCTGTTTTATTAGATTTTTGACTCTATTGTGTAGTTCTAGGAATTTCTATCTAGTTGAGGGAGTTTTGGTTTTGTGCCAGTGCTCCCAGGCTTTATTCCACTTAGTGGTTTTCTGTAGCCATGGGGAGGGTTGTGCTTTGATTCTGGAAAGTCTTATGGGGGCATGGTAATTAAGGATGTTCAGAAAGGTAGTATTAAAAAATTCAACTGCGTCATCAAGACTGAGGTACTTTAGAGGATGCCAGTTACATCCTTTGAGGGATGAGATGAAAGTGAGTGGGTTAAAGTTTATTTTTTTACATATTTGATGGTAGATGACAGATTTAGCTTGGTATAGGTATTTTTTGAGTAGGAATGTTGGGGAGTGATCACTGAGGCTATCTGATAAGCATCCTGTTATATATGACTGGGGGCTCTTACTGACTAGTATCCAATCCAGGGTAGTGTGCTTGCTGGAGTTTTTATTTATCCTGGTTGGCGACTGGACTAGTTGGGTGAAGCCATGAAGGTTTACATGATGGGTTGGATGGCTGCCAGAACTGAATTGCCAGTCAATATTGAAATCACCTAAAATGATAGTTTCTTGGGGGAGATGGTGGGTAGACCAGCTGAGGAGGATGTTTTGCCCAGGTGGGAAGTAGCATCCAGTTATGTTGATAGTTTTGTTTTGGTTTATTTTGAGGTTGGTATATATTATTTCTTCATTGCCTATTTGTGGAGCTGATGATTTTAAGATTTGGACGTTTAGATGCTGTTTAAATCTTATAACGACACCGCCTCCTTTCTTGTTTAGCCGGTCTACTCTTAGTATGCCATAACCTGTAGGGAGTATTTGCTCACTGGTAATGTGAGGTTTTAGCCAGGTTTCTGTCAGGATGACTATATCTGGGGAGTACAAGTCTATGATGGCATAGAGTTCATGAACTTTGTTGGATATACTTCTAATATTTAGGTTTAGTAGAAGGAAGTCACTTGGCTTTCTATTGGCTGTAATGTGGGAGAAGTTGTGGTTTCTAGTCTGATTATGAGGATTGGGGTTGGAGATGGTAGGGCCAGGGTTGGGGTGGATGTCTCCACTTAGGGCTAGTTTTGATATGCATGAGGTTATTAGTTTTTTCAGTTTTTGAATGTGTTTGTTTATAAGGGAAACTTTATGATTGTGCTCTGTGGGTAATATGTATGGTGGGAGGGTTACTATGTTAAGTTGTAGGGATGCTTTATGTTTGAGTAATATAGTTGGTAGAATATGTGGGGGGTGCATAGGGATGGTTCTTGAGTTGGTGTGAGGGGAGCTGAATGAGACATGAGTGGTGGAGTGAGTAGTAGTACAGTGGTAGTGGTTGAGTGGGGGAATGATGGAGCATTTGGTAGGATGTAAGATATGCAAGGAAAGTGCATGCAATGAGCATAGGTAAGGTATGCTTGTACATGTTAGTTGAGGAGGTGTGATAGTAGTGGGAAGATGGAGGAGGTAGTGTTGGGTGAGCGCTGTAGTTGGCTATTGGAAAGATGGGAGGGGTTTGTGAGTGTAATAAAGGTAGGACCACTGGGGGTGGGAGGAAATAAATAGGGGGCAGGGTGGGGAGTGAAGCAGGTAGATACCCTGTTAGTTGCTCTTATGAGGGAGCTGGAAACAATAAGGTAACAGAGTTAACTGATAAATGAACATATGATAGTGACAAGGGTGGTTGTAGTTTTAAAAATGGCGCCTGCCACAGGTAATATTTATTAACTTTGGGATTGTCTTAAGGTAATAAACAGGGAAGGGGGAGGGGAGAATAAGGGTGTGAGCAGGCAGTTCTTTGTACTGCTGCTAATGAGCCAAAGCAAAGACAAGTTTGTGTTTAAGAAACAATCACAATTGACTAAGGACTGGTCTGAAACTGTAAGTCATTTCATAACCATTTCTCAGGTGGAAAAACAGGATAACCTTGTATCAGTAGGCTACTGTGGTCTCAGTTTAAATTAACAAACACACAGTATTGATCAGTTATGGATACTATTTGCTAACAGAAGGGAATAAGAGAGAAAGTGGAAGATGAGTGTGTGTGTGTGTGTGTGTGTGTGTGTGTGTGCGTGTGTGTGTGCGTGTGTGTGTGGGGGGGGGATGCTTACAAGCCAAAGCAGAGTGCTCTCCAGGGGAAAATGAATATTGGCTCAAACAGGTAGACACATACTCAAAGTTAACTTTAGCTGTTTGTCGACAGTTCAGACCCAGACTGTGCTTTTCTTATAAGAGTGATAAAGGTGGTACCACAGTTGAATACTTAAGAGTGGTGTTAGGTCTAGAAAAGAAGAGTACAGAGAAGCATAAGCACTTTGAGATGGTAAAGATATATTATAAAGATTACAAAAAACAAACTGAGCAAATAACTACTGTATGCAGGAAAATATGTCTTGAACCAGCTACTAGTATATGCAGATACTGAGCCAATTGGAAAAACATCTGTTAGAAGAAACCTCAAAACAGTTATGCAGTCACAGATAAAAATATAGCGAGCAGCACTGTGTCGAGGTTGTCTAATGTGATTCTATCCACCAGTAACAGCACAATTATATAGAAATAATTAGACACCAGTATGAGCTGTCTACACACAATGCAGTTACATGAATAACATTAGTGAACAAGGTGCAGCTATGCAAATAGACCATACTATTATACTAAAAAAACTTGGTGCAGACAAAATGCTAGCAAGGCATAGTAACTTCCAATAATAAAGCATAAATCATGTTAGATGTCTACACAATTCAACATAAACATATACAGTTGTAAAATGTCTAACACAATTCAACATAAATAGGCATTTACAGTTGTAAAACACTTACTGGAGAGACACTGAGCTCCTCATGGGGCCTGTAGCAGAGTGGATTGTAGTTTCTTGCTCTCAGTAATATACAAAGTGCTGACTGCTGTGCCTCACCACTTAACTTGTTTGTGTATAGGTAAGCAAACAATAGAACTCTCATAATTTTATCATTGAAGTAGAGGCCTGCATTTGCTCATTGCTTAACTACATGCAAATGGAGGAAGCAGTAAAAATACATTTTTAAGGTTAGATAATTTATGACACAACATTTCCAATATGGGCTATTTACGAACACCATAGTTTCTGTTATATGTGTATACCATAGCCAGTATAGATAAGTACTACTCAAGTTCAGGTAGGAGTTTTTAAATGTGCATCTCATGTGCACAAATGCCATTGGTTGTGCAAACCTGCTGCTTGAAGGTGTGCTATGAAAAGTGCACATCAGCATGTATTACTTAGGATTCCTGATCACGTAGTTTTCATTCTATTAAAGTACATGAAAATCACAACCAAAGGGAAGGCACTTTTTTAAGGACAGAACACATATTTGCACTGTAGTCATGTGTTACCTGCACCCATGCACTTGAAACTTGGTCTTTCAGTACTTGTTCCCAAATACATCTACTACACTTACACTACAGAAATAAATAAAAAATGCTTTGTTACATACCATGTACATCTTAATACTGACGATACACATTCAAATTGTCTAGTACTTGTAATGTGGACAGCTGTTTGCATATAGTTTGTAAAGCTGTTTCTTAAATATAACTGCACATTGGAAACACAACAGCAAATAGTATACTTTGCACATTCAAAAATCTGGTAACATGCCAAACTTTAATATCTTGACAGTCGTACATGGCTATCCATCCATTTCATAAAGGCCTCTCAAAATATTCTCTCAAATATCCATTAATGATGTTATCCACCATAAATTCCCAGCAGCATTAGAAAAGTCAGAGTTGTGCCATGGTGTTTGTATTAAGTACTGAGTTTTGTAGCTGATGTACCTAGTTAGGTATGGTTACTAATCTCACTGTACTCAACTTGTCTGTGTGTCTAGTCAAAAACACATAACTATGTATCCTACAGTCATCCATCCAATCCCATTAAGTACAAGTATTTTGAGAGTTGTACATGACAATACATCCATTTAATTCAAGCCTCCCAACATCCTGTCTCAAACACCCAATGGTGACATCATCCACTATAAATTGTCCAGTGGCATTGTAAAAGTCTAACTTGTGCAGTGGTGCTTGCATTAAACCTTGAATTCTGTAGTTGGTGTACTTAATTAGATAGGGGTACTAATCTCCCTGTGGTCAATTGGTGTGCATCTAGTCAAAAAAGCATAACTGTGCATCTTACACTCCTACGGAGTTCAAATGTTTTGACAGTTATACATGACTACACGTCTATTTCATTCAGGCCTCCAAATATCTTCTCTCAAACATCCAGTGATTATGTTATCCTCTATAAATTGTCCAGCAGCATTATAAAAGTCAAACTTGTGCATGGCATTTGCATTATACACCGAGTTCTGTAGTCAGTGTACTTAGCTAAGTAGGAGTTCTAATCTCACTCTGGTCAGCTGGTGTGGGTGTGTGCCTGTGTTTACTTGGTCGACATTTGAGAGACCATTTTACACCAGCATATGTAACACTGCTATTACCATCATCTTCTCACCAGGCACTGCTGATGTCATCAGTTATAAAGTGTTGTCCAACACTACAAAACCAGATTTATGCTGTGGCACTTGTGTTAAGCAGTATGTTTTGTAAATAGTAAGATATGGGTCAATTCATACTGTAGTCAACTGTGTATGCATTGTATAATCACTGTGATGACGATTTTAGAATTATATGTGAGTCCATAGGCATGTCAAATCCTCCTCTGAGCATCTTGTAGGATGCACTGATTATGTCATCCTGTATAGCATGCACTCTGACAGTATTCAAGACAAATTTGTGCTATCACAGTGACATTAACTACTGTGCTTGCAAGCTACTTTACCTGCACATATAGGGCTTCTAATCTGACAGTAGGCAACTTGCATGTCTACACATACAACTATCACTTTTGAGACAAGTTTATAGAGGGATGTGACTCCACATCCATGTCCTACTCTCCTCTGAACATGTTCTCCTCAGCATACAATGACGCTGTCATACTCCATAAAGTACAACACAACAGTGTTACAGTTAAACATATGTGCTGTTCCTAATGTGTCATTGCATGGCACTCATCTTCTATACCCACACAGGTGTAATGTTCAAATCAGGCCAAGTCTACTGTTTTGTGTGCGTGGTTGGTGGTTCATTAAGGTAATTATATGATCTCAGGAATTGCTGTTTATTTCAATACACTTGGGGGACCTTTCACATAGCCTTACATGACATCTATCTTGCAGAGGAGTAGAGGATGTCCTTATTTCAAATATTCATACACATATGATCAAGTAGAGTCCTCTCATGATCCTCTACAAGCCATCTCCAGACCACTGAATGCATGACTGCTAATTCTGTCATAGTATGGTGCACATGTTCCATATGGACATTAACAGGCTGTAATGCAATCCAACAAATATACACATACACACAATAGTCTTATTAGCTTCCAAAGATATAGGGATTTGTTTTTACATGGCATAATAATGGCTAGGATTTCATGTGATATTGGCCATTAGCCTAATAATGTCCTATGACCCTATGAACAGTTGACATGTCAATGTTGCTGTCATTGACATCTACTATATAGAGGTGTGGATGTACAGTATGTTTACAAGAGGTATTACAATCTGTGATGTGAGCTGTATTGATAGCTATTGCTGCCCTTGCATTACTTACTCCTTCTATAGCAGCTGTAGTAATATGCCTGCTGAGAACTGTTGACATGGTGCAATATATTTTTATGTATATTGTTGGTGTATTTGGGCATGTGTTGTTGTAGTGGAGCAGATCAACCTTTATACAGTTTACATTCAACCATCAAAGTGACACGTAGTATGGCACTGGTGAGCATGTGTCAACATAATATCATTAAATGCTCTGTGACAGACATCAATATGAATTCATATTGAATACATAGTCATGTCAGTCTTGTCCCATACACATGCTGTTATGTTGTGATATACACAGCCAATGCATCATATGTTTTGATTCGATTGCAATCTTGTGGAATTCATTGTATGAACAGTTGTGTTGCTATACCCAAGGATTGTTGAGGTGGTCAACAGCACCACTGTGTGACTATTTCCATTTGTGTAAGGAAATGTTCTGTATGAGCCACAAACAACTGACATATAATGTGTCCTGATATGGAAGAAGGCTGCTCAGACACATCTTGCCCGTGAAACACATATAGGCATATGGTGAGCAATTGATATAAGTACATGACATTGGTATGATTGTATGACTGTGTGCATAGTACCAGTGTGTAGAATGTGATGAATGACCAAGGTTTTATTTGGAGGTCTTTTCACAAATTATTTATTCCAATAAATGAGAAATGTTAAGAAGAATACACAACTAATCAAAGATCTGTATGAGGATACCACCAGACATACCCAAATGAAGGAAAAAAGATAATCCGCTAGCTGACAGTTTCTCTCCCACATCACCCCCCCCCCCCCCAGTAACCACTGGCCATCAGCCAAAGTATACATGCAAGCATTACTCAGTTTTTATTCTAAGGAAGGCAACTCATATGTGCACTGCCTATTACTAATAATAATCATCACATAATCATCATCATCATCACAGCGCAGGTTCCTGTAGCATGACACAAAACATGGATTTACCAGATACAGTTGGATCCATACTTCAATACAGGCTCTGGTCCCATAGAATGGTGTACATAAACATGGATCCTTCTGACTGGGGACTGGGGGGGGGGGTGTCACCTGATGCATGCATGCATAGAACAGTCCAAAACCAAACCAGCACTATGGAGAACCGTTTTGGAGAACTAGTAGTAAATGTAGATAAAGAAACTCCAAAAAAGTGGACATGCAGAGAATTCAAGTAGAATAACCACAATTTATTATAAAATCCACAAAGCTTTTGAGTAGCAACTCTTCCTCAATATGTATAAAAAGGAGTAGTTGAGACAAGTTTAAATACAAACCTCATTTAGACACAACCAATCAAAATACGCATTCAATTAATTTAAAAACACATAAAAAAACTTTAAAGAGGTATGCTATCCACTTAGCATACCATTGAAAAGCTTTCCCATCCATAGTTTGAAAAATGTAAATAAATGGCTGAAACATTTGCTGGGAGACAATACTAGAATATATTCATTTCAGCATCATTTGATTCAGTTTTAAAACTGGTTTTATACTAACTGCTGTATTAACTCATTCACGCCAATGGAGCTCAGGAAGCTTGCACTCTCACTTCCAATGGGCGGAGCCTAAACATTTTGACAGAATCAAATTATGTCCTCACATTTCAAACAAATGTTCATATCTCTGGAACCATAGAGGTTATGAAAGAACTATAAATGGCAAACTCATCAGCACAAATATTTTTATAGTGGCAGTATTCTTTAGGTTCTAGGTCTTAAACCAAATGTTATAAGTCACAGTAAACACAGTAACTATTACATTTGTAATATTTTGTAAACAACTTACAATATCTCAGCAAACACTCAAGATACACACATGCAGTCAGCAGAATTTTATTCATTTAGGTGAGAGCTTTCATTTGAGGCTAATCAGTTCTGTCTGTGTTACTCGGTGTTGAGATATTAAAAAAAAAATAAAATTATATCTATAGCAATTAATATCATAAAAACAGTTAATATCTATTTACCTGCACTAGACATAGGTCAATTATTAATGCAGTTGTTTGCCATTGTGTGAACTTTAAGGTGAAATCTTTTAAAACCTTGTATATAGCATGTTTTTTGGAATTACTGATGCAAATATGAACAAGCAATATTGACGCCTAGAGGCATCAGTAGGGGCTAACTCCAGATGCACCTGGAGGCGTCACTTGGATGAGTTAAGTTCAGGATTTCAGTCAGCACTTAGACGTACACACATTAACATGCCATCATCTGCTGTGCATTACCATGTTTCACCTGTCCTCTTCCCCTGTGTTCATTCCTACAATTCATCTGTGTGTCCCTTTCAATACACACTGTTCCCCAAAATAATTATATATAATTCAGTCTATGTGCCCTTGCTGATCACCACCAAAACATTTATTCTGTTTGCTTAAAACATATTTGCGTAGTACTCTGCACTGACTAAATATTATTATAATATGTTATAACTTTATTAGTTGCCTTATGTTAAGGCCTGGTAATCATTGTAGCTCTCCCCACAATCATGCAGAACAAATCTGCCAGTATGTAAACATGTTTGCATATTTACAGGTGGTCATGCTGCTTAATACAGTTTTCTGGCCAGCAAACTTTTGCTATCTATGAAATCGCACTTGTATTCGTGTAACTGTGACGCGCAGCATGCATGTGCAATTAGCACTGCTGCTCATTGCGCAAACATGTAAAATCTGTGTAGGTTTCTCACTAAGCCTACACAGAGTTTATTGAATCCCCAGGATTATGATCATTCTTCTCCAAAAATAATGACTGTGGAACTCAAAACACAGTCTACCTGTCTTATCTATTGTGCACCTCAATGTATTTACACCTTGTGCTACACATACTTTTGGGTAACAGGTTTAATTTCTGCTGTCACTATCATCCAAGATGCTGACCTGCTTGCAATGCCACTCAGTGCGTTTTCACTTCCCAAGGCACCTGACATTCATGTTTAAATTTTTATACATTTAACCATGTTTGCAGTAAGCCACTCACCATAAAATTGATAAAGAAAAAAAAAACAATCTAAGTTAAACAAATGTTAAACAGTTATACAGCTCTGTATTTCAGGTATCAGAGTAATTAAATTGCAAAACACAGGAGGAGTGTGTTATCTCTATCTCTGCCACAGACACAGCTTTGCAACAGGAATCAAATCAAGTGCATGCAAGCAATTCACATTTCCTTTACAGTATTAACAGAACATAATACTTGTGTATTCTCAGTTGTACATGTGTGGCTTATATATTTAGTGCAATGAGTGAATGCACAACCATTTATGAATATGTTTGCACAAATGCAGCTCTGTCTTCTCTTTGTATTATGACCATTTTTCCTTATCTCTGCTGTAATCTCAGACATGCAGTCTATAGTGTACTATCATTTTCCTTTAAATGTATGATAAAAATGCATGGCAATGAACAACACTTTTCAGCAAAAAGAGGAAAGTTTTGCTATTAGTGGACAAAAATGATAAATGTGTGGTGTTATGTTTCATTTAACTGCTTGCTGAAGTTAGTTCCACACTTTGTAAGTGCATCTTCACTGACACACCCACTGCAGTGAAGGTTGTCTGAATTGCTGTTGTGGTTTCCTTCTCTCTCACACTAATCATTCACCACTGCACACCATTAGCAACTAACAATGCTGTAAAGCCTATGCTATGCTTATATCTGCTACATAAAGTCAGAAGTTTGGTATTCAGTAATTTTAATGAGTTCACATCTTATCTGCATCTTCAAAGTGCTCAGAGACCCGAATCTACATTATAAAAAGGTAAGCATGTAGCTAGGAAACTTGACGGTGAGGAGACTCGTGTATCTGGAAAAAAAAAACAAAAGATTGGTATCCCTTTTAAGGTGATTTATCTGCAGAGAAGGCTTATAATTTTGCTAAGGTATGCTTGTATTATTCAAGTGTAAGCCACAGTGGTGCAGTGGTAGCGTTGTTGCCTCACAGCAAGAGATTGTCCTGTTTGATTCTCTGCTGGAGCACCTTCTGTGTGGAGTCTGCATGTCCTCCCCGCGGTCGAGTGGCATTCAAAAGACATGCATGAATGGGAGTGCCTTCATTGAAGATTGGGCGTTGGGCTGGCACTTTGGCACTGTAAAAATCTACTGCCAATCATTAGCGGACCAGAGTTCCACTGTGGTGACCCCTAACCAGGAAAAACCAGAAGAAGAAAAATGCTTGTATTATTCAAGTACATTCTAAATTTTGTAAAATGTTATAAATGTATTTATATACCCAGTAGAAAATTGAACTTTTATCTGTATGCACTTTTTATATTTCACTGTTGGCATAGGCAGTTTTGGCAGACATTTACATTTCTGAGATATGTTATGCTTTCATCATAAGTATTATTTTAAAAATTTAATTTTAAATATTCAAGGATATTAGAGAGAAATGTAGTGTACATGTCACTGACACTGATGTTATGCTTCTGAGATGGCCCAGGACAACCTCTACAGGAAATGTGGGCACAGTGAAAATTGACTGGCATTCTTCATAAATTGACTTCTCTGTTATAAATGTGTACACATCCTGATAATTGTGTGGAAAGCAATGATACATTACTTGTGTTCCATTCTTTGGTTTATACAAACCTTTGTTTGGTGTTTTGGAGGTAAGGAACCAACCTACCATTCTGTTGTCCAACAAGAGAAGTGTGTTTCAAGTCTTTTACTGTTGAAAATGTGTAGGCATCCTGATACTTCCATGGTAAACTTATATAGAGTACTTATGTGGTATCCCTTGATTTGTACAAGCCTTTGTTTGTGTGTGAGGGGAGGTGGGACAACCACCTAAAATTCAGTTGTACTAAATGAAAAGTGTGTTTCAATTGCTTAATGCTGACAAAAGGGTAAACAGACTGATTATTTTTTAATTGTTAGTTATGTGATATTTATTTGTTTTATCCTTCTCTATTATACTTCACATAGGATATTGGGACCCAAGCCCACAAATCCACGAAAACCTCATTTCAGTGACATGGATAATTATGTCACAATGGAGCCCATCTGCTTGAGAGAGGCTGTAGGGATATGGCTGCCAGAAAGAAGATTTAGGTCCAGTTAGACAACAATGTCAATGCAGTCAGTGGTTGCAAACAAATTACGATCAGGTGTGGCATCAGGCCACTGATATGATTTCATCAGCCCGGAGGAAGGTAGCTGAAGTTACCTGGGGGGGGTCCTGCTACCGAGCCACCACTAACATCAAATGAGGAGTTCCTCTCCACTGTCAGAGATCCAGACAGCTCAGCAGAGACTGCACAGCCTGTATTTCATGTTGGTGCTGATGTGGCTGGGAGGAAAAGTGTGTCCCAGGAACAGCTTTCATGTATGTTTACAGATGGGAGCATTTATATTTGCTTGTAGAATAAAATCTATAATTTGACTACTACTTCCTGTGATACATTTATTTTTTCTACCTGTACCTGTTGATAAGTAATAGAGTTGTACTAGAGAGTTGTTCAGTACACATGGGTGTGGCTGAACATCTCAGCCAAGTTTCAGTTTCAGCTGCTTCTTACAGAACATATAGATGATTGTGCTATTCCTATTGTGATGATTAATTGCATCCTTTCCTTGCTTCATTTCTTCCAAGTCCATCTTCCCTGCAAGGTGTGGAGACATCTGCACATGGTAAGTATATGTTTATTTGCTTATTACTAAGCATTATTTAGATATACAATTATCTGTATGTGTGATGTGAGTGTAATGAGCATCTTTATCACTGCACCATCTGTGTCTGTGACCAGTGTTACTTTTTTATCATCTACATTGGTTTAATATTTAGTGTGGTAGAAATTTCATTCCTTTGTTTGTTGCTTATTATCACAGGTGATATTGGCAATGGAAGTGTAGGCAGTGCCAGTGCTCACACCTCTCAAACTCTTAGAGCATGAAATCTGGACAAAGCCATAAACAGAAATGGGACAAAGGCCCAAAAATAGGGATATTTTTTAAATATTGCTTTTACAAACCTAGAAAGTTGATAGATTAACAGGTTTTGCATTAGCATGAATTTTCTGAAGGATATGAAGTTGGAAACTCAAATAAATGTCTGTCATTATTTTCTAACTTCAATCTTTAATGATTTACTACTAATTTGCCAGAAAACCACAATTTTCTGAAAAATGGACCAAAAATATGAGGTAAAAATCCAGACATTCTGCAAAAATCTGTACAGTTGAGAGGTAGGCGGTGTTAGGTTATTATGCGCCCTAGGCAACACTTATTAGTGCACCCCTTGTTTTATGAATAAGTTACTTTTTTAATTGAAATTATAGAAAAAGATAACAATGATTTAAACAGACATATTTATTGATATATTTATTGCACAAACAATTACACATAGATTATATAATCAAAATTAAATTTTTCTTGCCTTCTCCTTTGCAATATTTTTCACTAAATCCTTCAAATCCAGTGTGGACATAAGGTCATATTCAACTGAAATTGTTGCCATGTATGCAAGTTTGTTTTGCAACATTGTTGAGCGCAAGTAAGTTTTGATAAGTTTCAACTTTGAGAAACTACGTTCACCACTTGCCACTGAAACTGAAAGTGTTAGCAGTATTCTTAGGGCAATGAAAACATTAGGTATACAATCAACCAATTTTTGTTGTACTATGAAGAGAAGTACTTCTTGTGGTGGCATAGAGTTTGGAAGTCTTCGAACTATCGCTTGAAGTTCCCAGCAGAGATCCGTAGCATCAATATCTTTGTTAGAATTATGCATCAATGCCTTTTCGAAATGTTTGCAGACAGTTAGTGTATCTACAGGTGCCTTTTTGTTGATATTGTATATATCATACAGGAAGCCAAATAGAAATTATGCTGTTCTAATTGTTGGAACCTCTCTTCAATAGATTGGATAGCCATGTTTATGACAGAATAGTAAAAGCCTGCTTTAAATTTCTTCTTAAGATTGTGCAGTGTCTCGTCTTGAGCTTCATATTCAAACTGCCATTTTTTCTCCTCCTTCTAACTTGTTCTGTGTCAAAGTTTGGTTGTGTTTCTAGTTCCTTGGCAATCTCAGCAGCATCAGCCAAAACCTGTTCGAAACCCTTATCACTTATTCAAGTTAAAAAATACTTCTTGGTTATTTGAAGTTGTTTTGTTGCTGAATTTAAATTAGCTTTCTTCCTTTGTAATGCTTTGCTAGTAATATTTACTTCATAAAGAATGTTATACCATGCAACAAGAGATACCATGCACTGGAACTTGCAAATTGCATCAGCAAGGGCCTTTGCCTTTATGTGGGAATTATTTCCAGGTGGTGAACCCTTTAGTCTTTCATAGATTTGCATTAATGCATCATATATACTACCAAGATGATTCCCTAGTGGCTTCAAAGTGTCAATCTGACTCTCCCACCTTGTTTTGCTTAATGGTTTAATGCTTAAGTCCAAGACATGGCTACATACAATTTACCAATGATGAGTTGATGCAGAGAAATACTTATAAATCTGGTGGACTAAAGTGAAGAAACTAGATGCATCTAGGCAACACTTTGATGCATCATTGACCACTAAGTTTAAAGAGTGTGCACTGCAGGGAACAAAAAAGACTTGTGGATTTATGTCTGGAATTCTCATTTGTACACCAATTTTTTTGCCTTTCATATAACTTCCATTATCATATCCTTGACCATGGAGATTCTCAACTGGTAATTCCAATCTTTCAAGCTGTTCGATCAAAATTTCTGTCATGAAGAAATCTATTCTTGTAGGGCCAACGTACCTTTTGTGTTGAATAACTTGAAATTGAATATATTAACCATTTACAATGTACTTTTTCATCATTAGGCAGCAATCTTTGGTAGTGTGTCAGAGAAAATCTTCTTTTGTGTGCATCTTTTGGAAAATCATATGTAATAATCTGCTGTGGTCCATTTTGTACTAACATCTGTCAAAAATTATCATTGCAATTAGAAGGCCAGTTTGCTGGGTCACTATAATCTATATTAGGTGCAGTAGCATCTTCTTTTTCACTTTTTCCAATATTTTCTTTTTCCCTAATTTGAGAAACATCTGTTTTTGGATCATTTCTGCGGTAGTGTTGTCACCTCACAGTAAGACGCTGTCCGGTTCGATTCTCAGCTATTGCGTCTTCTGCGTGGAGACATGTGTGAATGGGCGTACCTTCGTTGAAGGCTGTGTGTCAGGCCTGGCAAGCCAGTACATAAAAATCAACTGTCAATTATTAGCAGACCAGAGTTCCGCTGTGGTGACCCCTAACCAGGAAAAGCCGAAAGATTCTCCCTCTGTAACAGAAGTAAAACATGCAGCGTTCGATGTTTCACTGACATAGTGGTCACATTCTGGTTCTTCAGTTATTTTTCATGCACAAATGTATTTCAAGAAAGAACTCTCTTGCTTTGCTAGTTCCTTGACTTTCTTAGGTTCATAGGTTCACAGGTAGGTACTAGGCTATCTGCCCAAAGGAATTTATAAGCCTAGCTGGAATGTGTTGGCTTTCTCCACCCCCATAGATTAGTTGCCTGTGCCTCTGTTCAGCAGACCCACTGAAGTGATCCCCTGGGGTCAACTTCCTGTTTCCCATCCACTCGTCAAGGTATCTCTTGAAGAATGTTAGTGAGGATCTCTGCCTAATGTAGATTGGAATCTTGTACCAGGGCATGGGAAGTCTCTGGGACAGGAATCTATCCCTCTAGCATGTCCTATTTATTGTTGTGGTGAGGTTTAGATCCCTAGAGTGTGTGGCTCATGGAGATATGGTTTTCTTTAGGTGGAGTATGTCCATCAATTCTGGGTTGGACATGACCTTGTATGTCAGGCAGAGATCACCTCTGAGTAGGCTGTATGCAATTGAGTACAGCTGGAGTTTCTTCAGTCGAACTGCATAGGGCATCTGTTTGATGCCAGTGATCCTCTTGGTGAGGTACTACTGTGGTCTTTCCAGCTGTTGCAGGTGTCTTGCAAGGTACATCTCAAATGGGGCGTTGTACTCTGATGAGTGATGCGTAGAGTGGCACAATGACCTCTTTCGATCTGGATGTAAACCCTTTTGCGATTAGGTGGGCCACATAGAAGGATTTTCTAACCACTTTGGCAATGTGATTATCAAAGGAGAGGTCACTATCTACTTGGGTCCCCAGATCCCTTATTTCATCTTCTGTATTTAGGGGGCTACCACCTATGTGGTAATTTTTGGGTACTTTGTTTTTTTTCCACAGGGGATGACTATGTACTTTTTGGCATTTAGCTTGAGGCCATGGTTTTGACACCAGGTATCTGTCTCAGTGAGACCCTTTTGCAGGATGGCTGTGTCAGCTGGAGAGTCAATTATAACCCCTAGTTTGCAGTTGTCTGCGAATTTGGTCAGCCATAGTCCTCCTGTGCTTGCCTGTACCTCTGAGAAGTATATGCCGAGCAGGAGGGTTCCACTTGTAACCAGTTTAGAGTCAGACCTAGCTCCCGCAACTCTTACCATGTGGGTTCTGTCCATGAGCCAGTTGGAAACCCATCTCATGACATAGGGGTTTATGTTCATGCTGGTGAGCTTGTCTATAATACCAGAATGGGGAATGATGTTGAAGGCCTTTGCGAGGTCTAGGTAGGCTGTATGGACCACCTTTCCCTCATCTATAGCCTTGGTAACTGTCTCAAAGAAGTATACCAGGCTTAGGAAGC
The DNA here is from genome assembly GCF_019279795.1 of Protopterus annectens. Lineage (NCBI taxonomy): Eukaryota > Metazoa > Chordata > Ceratodontiformes > Protopteridae > Protopterus > Protopterus annectens. Next base: position 51,204,423 of record NC_056736.1, read on the forward strand.
ATGATCAGCCCTTAACAAAGCCAAACTGGGTAGGGTCCAGTGTATGGAGGTTTCCAATGTCTCTGTTAATGAGATCCATGATGATGCACTCCATAGCCTTGCAGACCAAGCTAGTCAGGCTTATAGGGTGATAGTTCCCGGGGTTTGTTGTGGCTTCACCTTTGTTGAGTGGAATAACCATTCCTGTGCACCACTCTATGGGCATGTAACCTGTGGAGAGGCTGAGTGTGAACAGTGTGTTTAGGTGAGGGGTTATTTCATCTTTGAGCTCATGCAGGATGCAGCCTGGGGCACCATCCGGTTCCATTGATGCTGTGTTTTTGGCTTTGGAGAGAGCTGCTTTAACCTGAGTGTCTGTGATTTCAGGGGCACTACATTCTTCTGGTATGGTTATGGGCCCTTTTGGAGGTGAGAGGGGGGTGAAGTTTGCACTGAACCTGTCTGCCAGAATGTTGGCGATAACGGTCGGTTCAGTGTATTTTGTGCCATTCTGCACTAACTCTGAGCAGATCTGGGAATTGCCACTTAGATTCTTGACATAGCTAAAGAATGCCTTGTGGTTATCTTTGGAGTCCTTGGCAAGTTTTCTTTCTCTGCTTTTTCATTTTTATTTCTGAGCTCCATATGGTCATTTTGTATCAGCCATATCTAACTATGCTAGAAAAGAAATCATTTTCTTAATAAAGTGGCAAAATTTAATGTTTATTATGTTACCTCTAAAGCTGTGTAAACTCTAATTATGTATACTAACTATATATATACTAACTTTAAGGCCAGTCAACTCATTTAATCCACAAACACCCCCTCATTACTTAACTAAAGTAGCTGTTTCTCACCTGTCAGGATTAAGGAACAACTAATAGAAACAATTTCATTGCATACTTGCATTGCGTTCATTTTGTTGACAGAAACATTAGTCACAGCTTGTGTGTGCCAGTCAAGTACACATCTCATTGTATTTATTTTAATTTTGTTTACCTGGGTTTCTGCAAACAGCTTTAGTTAAAAAAAAAAAATCAACATACGTATAGGGAGAAAAGCTCCATTATATTAGAAACATTTTTAAACAAACATTCAGTATATACATAAACAGATATGAAATAACACATTAAGAATTACTCGTAAACTTGCTAATTATTTTACATTTATTGTAAAGTACAGATAGAAAAATATTGTAATTCTAGCTTTGCAGAACTGTAACAATAAGCAACCAGGCCATTTGTTCCATTCACACAGTTCCAATCTCCACTCACTACCCCAACCACAGTATATGACTTGATCTTGCAAGGTTAAACACAAAAACAAAAACAGAACAAAAAAGATGACACTGTCACTAAGTATACTTTTTTTTCACACAAACAAGACTTAAGAGTTTAGAATTTGTAGTCGATCTTACTAAACTAGAATGCACATTACTCTTGCAAAGCAAGACAGAACTGCAGTCATTCTATTTGTACATAAGCATTACCCCCATTCCAACTGCCTACCTAGAGAATATGCCTACAATGTTTAAAATAATGAAAATAAAAGGCCACGGTTACATTATTATATTTCTTTCATATCACATAGCCAAGAATTTACATGTGATCTTACTTCACTTCACCCATACACACTGTGCTCATGCAAGAGTACAGTTTGTTTCAACCATAAAACATTGACAAACAGTCCTATTTATCTTGACTACCCCTACGAAATGATATTAGGTTAGAATAACATGTCATCCTTAAATGGCTCCCTAGAACACACTTCAAATCTAGTTATCTCTTTGACTCCTGCCAGGATATTAAATTAAAAAATGTATACAGATATACATACACACACACATACACAGATATATATATATATATATATATATATATATATATATATATATATATATATATATATATATATATATATACATACATACAGATATGCCCTCCACTCGGACTACAACCACCTTTAACAAGTGGTAATGCCATGGTTACATTATTGTATTTCTTTCATATCACATAGCCAAGAACTTACACGTGATCTTAAATTCAGTTCACCAATACACACTGTACTCATGAAAAGTACAGTTTGTTTCAACAATTGTCAAACAGTCCTATTTATTTTGACTACCCCTACGAAATTATATTAGTTTAGAAAAACATGTCATCCTTAAACGGCTCCCTAGAACACACTGCAGACCTAGTATCTCTTTGACTCCTGCCAGGATATTAAATTAAAAAAAATATATATAATAATAATAATAATAATAATAATAATAACAGTAAAGAGCGTCATCATCAGCCCCCAAAACAAACAGATCATGAGTATTTGGTTGAACATGCCAGACAGTGTATTACAGTATAAAAAAAAAACACAACAGTCCCCAAAAAAGCTGCATCACCAGAATCTGGTCAACCTTGCCAGCATAGTATAACAAAAGAAAGTCATCAACAGCCCCCACAAAACACACAGACCACTAGTATCTGGTTGACCATGGCAGTGTATTACAAAAAAAAAAATCAACAGTCCAAAACACATTGTATCCCTAGTATCTGGTCAACCCTGCCAAGATAGTTTATTAATAAAAAAGAAAGTCATCAACAGCCCCCAAAACACACACACACACACACACACACACACACACACACACACACACACACACACACACACACACACACACACACACACACACACACTAACCTTACCTACTACTAGCATCTGGTTGACCATGCCAGGAGTGTTAGGAAATCACAAAGTGCCCCCAAAACAGCCAGCCCACTGCAGGTTTCATCTTTTACTTTGATCTGGTTGGCCCTGCCAAAGTCAAGGTCCAGGATGTTAGAAACAAAGAACAAATATATAACCAGTCCACCTTTTCATTTTAAACAGTATCCGGCTGCACAGGTAAAAAACACACTCTCCAAAGCCAAGAACACAGCATCCATGGGACCTGACGATATCCCAGGCTGCATTCTACATGAGCTACAGAATGAAGTGGCACCCTACCTAAGTACCATGTTCAATCATAGCCTCACCTCAGGCTTTGTACCCACTGAATGGCGCACCGCGACAGTTATCCCACTCCACAAAGGGGGAGCCACGATGGACCCCGGGAACTACCGCCCCATTAGCCTGACGAGCCTGGTCTGCAAGGCCATGGAACATATCATCGTGGAACTCATAAACAAAGACATTGGTAATCTCCAAACTCTGGACCCTACTCAGTTTGGATTTGTAAAAGACAGATCATGTCTCCTAAACCTGATTGACTTCTTTGAAGCAGTCACCAAAGCCATAGATGAGGGCAAAATGGTTCACACAGCTTATCTAGATCTCACCAAGGCTTTCAACACCATCCCCCACTCTGGAATTATAGATAAGCTCACTAAACTAGGTATAAATCCTTATGTCACAAGATGGGTTGTCAACTGGCTCACGGACAGAACTCACACTGTGAAAGCAGCGGATTCCAAATCCGACATCAGACCAGTGACAAGTGGAGTACCACAGGGTTCAGTCCTGGGTCCTCTCCTGTTTGGTATCTACTTCCCTGAAGTGCAGGCCAACACAGAAGGTCTTTGGCTAACAAAGTTTGCAGATGACTGCAAACTAGGAGCCATAATCAAAACTCTTAACGATGTGGACAAACTACAAAAGGGCCTCACTGAGACAGATACCTGGTGTCATAGCCATGGCCTGAAGCTCAATGCCAAAAAGTGTATTGTCATCCCCTTTGGTAAAAACTCTGTACCCATGAACTACCACATAGCTGGTAGCCTACTTAATGCCAAAAATGTGATAAGAGACATTGGGACACAGGTGGACAGTAGTCTCTCCTTTGATAATCACATCACCACAGTGGTCAGGAAATCCTTCTACATGGCTCATCTCATCACAAAAGGATTCTCATCCAGAAAAAAAGAGGTCATTGTTCCCCTCTACTCATCACTCATTAGACCCATTATAGAGTACAATGCCCCTTTTGGTATGTACCTCACAAGACATCTACAACAACTGGAAAGACCACAGAAATACCTCACAAAGAGGATCACTGGCCTCAAACAGATGCCCTATGCAGACCGTCTAAAACAACTACAGCTTTCCTCCATCGCATATCACCTACTCAGGGGTGATCTCTGCCTAACATATAAAGCTATGTCAAACCCAGAGCTGTTAGACATGGTCCACTTAAAGTAATCCCAGTCCCTCCGAGCTACACGCTCTAGGGACCTTAACCTCATCACCACAATAAACAGAACATGCTGGAGGGATAGATTCCTGTCCCAGAGACTTCTCATACTCTGGAACAGACTACCTATCTATGTCAAACAGAGCTCCTCATTAGCAGTCTTCAAGAAAAATCTTGATGATTGGATGGGAAATGGGAAATTCACCCCGGGGATCACTTCTGTGGCTCTGCTCGACAGGAGCACAGGAAAATAATTTTCTTGGGTGGCGAAAGCCAGGGTACATTTTTGGCTAGGCTTGTATGGGCCCTAGGGCCGATAGCCTAGTACTTACCTATGAACCTATGGTTGATCCTGCCAAAAATAATAAATAATTAAATACCTAAATTATCTGAACAAAAAATGTAGAACACAGCACCACAGTAAACTAACTTAAGGAACAAATTAGAGACCATTATTATTGTGCTCTGTCTTTTGGATTCAGGGATATGTATGTATTTTTTCTGATGCACAAAGAGCATAGCTAATAGCGTGCTTAATATCTGTATTGGTGATGCTATTTTGAAACTTTTACTGATTTCTTACCGCCTTTTTACTGCTATGATTACTACCTTGAAATCATTGCTGCACTTGTGAGAATGCAGGGATAATTAGATTTTGGGCAGTTTTTTTTCTATTGTTTGTATTATTGATGTATGAGGCATGCTAGCTGATAAATGGCAGAAATCTATTGGCATAAGTCAGTCCTGTCTCATATTGATGTCATTGCTGGACAACTCACACACATTCTGTTTAGGTACATTTTCAAGTAACAGTATGCCAGTATCTGCCATTCATGTGTGTTCTTACCCATTTATTTTACTGTTCCAGGTTCACTATTTACGTTGATAGTCCTGCAGTTACAGCGGTTGTAATTCGGGGCTGACTCTGTCTTATGCTAGCAGTACAGAGCCATTACATGGGTAAGTAAAGGTTGTGAGCATTGTCTGGCAGCAATTTTACTGCATGTATGTGCATAGGATGAAAGTTGTACCATTTAGGTGGTCAACATCTGTGCTAGTCTTTGCATCTTTCCAGGGCATGGGCATATTGTGCACTCCTATGTCAACGTACACCCACAACAGCTGGTGGTTCCTCCCTTTGATTTCTCACCTGCATGTGGCTTTGGTGACATTGACAGTGGTGGTAAAATGTGTGCTGCTTCTTTTTGGTGCGCCTGTTGTAGCTATTTTCTCAGGATAATATTGTGTAGGATAGCACAGACAGTGATAATTCTGGAACAAGTGCTGGAATCACACTGCAGCTCCCCCCCCTCCAGATGTATCCAGGCACTGAATTCATAACTTCAGCAACCCAAGCACATGGTCTATGACATTTCTTGTTTGAGTATGTGCCTCATTTTAGCATTCTTTGGTTGGTGTGTGAGCATTTTTGATGGACGTCATCAGCCATGGTTTAAGTGCATGCCCTGCATCCTCCAGTAAATGGCTTTGTGGGATATTCCCCTGGAAAACCTGTAGTACATCTGTGATTTGTGACAGATATGGGAGCCATGGTAACTGCCAAGGTTGCAAGCACACACATTTAGGATGATTCTCTTAGTGTTACACATGACCTGACAGTTAATTGAGTAGAAATATTTTGTGTTTATGTAGACTCTTCCCTATTCTCTGGGTGGTGCTTTGATGTCAGTGTGTCTTCAGTCTATGGCATTTAAGACTTCAGGGAAGTGTGTTACAGGGTAGAAATCCTGCATAGTTGTAGCTCTGTCCTCAGGGGAACAGGAACATATATATAGTCACAGGCATGCTGTAGCATAGCATTCAGTAATTGATGGAGGTCCTGGATACTGATGGCTGTGACACCCCCCAGCATGTCCCCTGTTTGTCTCTGAAATGTTCCTGTAGCTAATATTCTAAGTGCTACACATACCTTGGTCTCCACAGGTATTGGTTCTCCTCAGTTTGTTCATGTTCTCAGTTGAGGATGACAAAGGTTGCAGAGTACCTGGAGTGTGTCTCTAGCCACCCTGTAGTGCTCTACTATTTCCAACTCATGCAGAGCATGAAAAGTTAAACAGGGTCTAACAACCCTTTTCCTTCTTGGTTGAGGTCTATCAGCAGCAGCAAAGACTTGAGCCTGTTGTACTTACATGTGTAGAAGAGCAATAGCAGCACCTAACATTCTTTCTGTGTAAATTAGTTTCTGTGGCTGCATTTCAATAGGTTTTGGAATCTGAGGCAAAAGGCTACAACTAAGTGTACATGATTGCTTTATAGCTTGTTGAATAGCTTCACTATTTTGGACTAGTTGATTGGCATACAATTTAGATGCTTATGCTGTAATTAACATGCCACATTGTTTACCATGTTTGCACAGCTCTGCACATAATGCTGTTGACAGAGGCAGAAACATGTTTGTTATAAAATGTTTTTGCAGTCTTGGCTTCAGATGACGTTACTGATAAATCTATGTAGAATATAAATGAAGGTGAAATAGAAAATGAGTAAAGAGTTATAAAAACTGAAGTTTCAATTGCATACTATGATTGTAAAAGTTAACAGCATAAAATTATATGAAGTATTTAGCCATTTTTAAAATTGTATGAACAGTATACAGGGGAAGACATTTGTTTATTAGTTATGAGAGTGACACTGAAAGGAAAAAGGAACATTTTTCAACAAGTTTGGTTAAAGAGGCAATTTGGACCTTTAGACCAGAGGAATATTCAAGCATTTGTCTCGTGCATGTATGAAGTGAATGTACAAGTTTTGAATATAGTAACAGTTAAACCATGTAGGGGCTTTAGAACTGGATTTAAGAACATTGCTCAGGCCTGTACGATTGTCATCTTATATGCACTCACAAATATTAGGAATTAAGTAGAACATTTAGAAGAATTAAGAAATACGTATCTATTAATTATGCTATGGTTATAATGGTTCACCTACACATGCTTGAGGTGAAATTGCTCAATAATCAGTAGCACAAGTAGAAAAAGGTGAACTGCATAACTCCAAATTATGTTTCCCATAAAAAATCATTGCCAGTGCAGTTTCTAAGAGTGTGCCGACAATGATTCACTTGTTTATGGAAATTTCTCCCTTCTTCAAGTTGGTGCAACCAGGGAGTTGGCATATATACGTTTAGGGGTGTGGGGTGTGGGACATTTACAATTTAATTTCCTTTCTGTATTTTGAGCATTTTTTTATCCTTTCATCACATCAAATTTCAGGAAGTTGACATTTCATAGTAGAACTGGTTATAATGTGAGTTTTACTGTAATTTATGAAAACAGTCATGCAAGCTAAGACTTTCTGAGGTTTAAAGACTCGTTGGACTGGATAGGTTTTTCTCTTATGAAATGAATGAGATTGAACATATAAGATAGCTAATGTGAGAACAGAACTTGGTTATCTGATATATTTACATTTATTAAAGAAGGTAAAATATAGTAGGAAAGTAATTTTTTGGATCATCATGCAATTTGCATTATCAAAAAAGAAGAAGAAATAAGTAAAATAAAAGTGAGTACGGGTGTAAAAAAAAGATTTCCAGGACATACTGGTAATTTAGATGAATTGAAAGAGGTTTAAAGGGCATTGTGGAATGACTATCCTTTTCTGAGATATTTCTATGATAGTTGTACTCGAAGGCAGGCTGTGTCTAAAGTGTAATATGAATCACAACTTAGAAGATTAAGCATATAAGCATAGCTATTTGGGGATCAAACTAAACAATGAGATAATGCTGTAATATAGAGAAAAGATTTGTTTTAAAACATTAGGAAATTTGTGAGAATAATTTAAAGACTATGAAGGATGCTATGATGTAGCTGATGTATAATATGAGAACGAGAAAAGGGAAGATGAATCAATTATTGATGAAAAAGAAGAAAATTAATAGTACATTAATGGAGCATTTAGACAATGGACGATTATCTCAAGGCAGTATAAATAAATATAGAAAGGATGAGATAAGGTTAATTATTGTCTGGGCAGTAAAAATATTGTCAGTGGACCAATGTAGAAGGATGAAAGGAGAAATTGGGTTAGAACAAACGAATAAGGTACCAAGTATGGTGGACAATAGGATAACACCTGATAAAGATGGGATAGAGTATATTTTAGACATAGATGACATGAGTAGATAAAAGGTGTTTTTGGAGGTATTCAATGAGTAATTAATCTTTGCTATGAATAGTGGAAATGCTTGTAATTATATTTATTATTGGTAATGAAAATTGTGCGATAATAGGAATTAAATGTATTGTGGGACTGGTGGCAACAGTATCTATGGACTGAAAGATGATGGCTCAATAGATAATTTTTTGATTAAGAAAATGGTGCACAATATTATTAGAGAGAAAAATGAATGGATTATTTTGTGCAAAACAGAAAAAAAAACATGAAAATTGAAGGGAAATTATGTATTTTTGAAAAGGGCGAATTGCTTTCAAGACACTGTGCATATGAAATCTGAATAATCAGTTCTGATTAATGGTTATTTGAGGAAGAAGAAGAAGACAATGGGAAAAGGTCCTTGGTAAGGCTATTTGAGTAATAATGTGATTTTGGATTAATTATATATGTACTTACAAATTATTAATGTAAAATGAAAATTATATATGTACTTATAAAAAAAGAATATATTTTTTGGAACAGGGTAGATAAGGAATATTTCCATGTTTTTAGTTTTCAACAGCTTGCACTTATGCAGATGATGTAGTACTGGTAGAAGAGATAGGACATGGATAACTAGGAACATGGTTGAGATTGGGCAGAATTTGACTGGTATGGACTTAATGTTGTACTGTTTCAGAGAGAGGAGGCAGCTTTACAAGAATGCAAAGAAAAATTAGAAAAAATAAATTATCTAGGTCTGGGCACTTTTTCATTTTTTTTTTTGAAAAGCATTTAATAAAGTAGGGTAATAATGGAAGTAGTTAGATATCACAGACAAAAACTACAAAAAAATGGAAAATAAACCATAAAATAAATAATACATATTTACAAATTGACTAAATTCAAAAACATAGAAAAATCATTATTATAAAAATGACATTCAGTAAGTGCTTTCATCCTGCAAGAGACTTCTTCAGGACGAACGCACATACTGGATATTATTTTTATAATAAAAATTACTTTTGTATGTTTTTGAATTTACAGCCGTTTTGTCAGTTTTTAGCTATTTCAGAGGTATGTGTATAACTTTTGAAATTATAGACACAATGTTGATAATTTTAATTTGTAATTTATGTGGTTATAACTTGAACACTATACAAGGAATTGTAATTATAATAAAATGGAGGTTTGTGCTTATTGGATACAGGAGCACATGATGTTGGTCTTTTATTTTTATCTATGGATAGGAAATAGAAAATGCACCCCAGAACTGTCCCCATACTACTAATAAACAGAGGCAGCTCCTAAATGCTTTAGCCCATGCACGAAACCCCTCACATTATCTGTGCTATGATCCCAGTTATTCTCATTAGAGGTAATATATAATTATTGACGATTGGATGGGTAAGGCCAATCTCTAATCAAATGAGATAGGTTAATTCAAGAACAAAAAGGGAAACTGGCTATGCTTGAGATGGCCTGCAAAGGCATCTAGCCTAGCACTTGCCTATGAACCTATGAAGCTATGAAGCAATGAACAAAAACAAGCTTACCTATGTTTATAAGCTCAGAATGGAATCATACACATGCAATAAAAGACTAAATGGTATTTTTTGTTCATCCACTTGTGTTAAACATCATAGCACACCCCACATTGATAATTTGTTAATGCTGTTATTTGGTCATTTTTTTGAGTCCAATTATTTTCAATCTGAAGGATTTTAGAGTATCAAGAATGTCTGTAAACAACTGCTTCATTAAGTTTTTTTACCTGGCCTATCTATTCACTTATGAACTGTACTGATAAACTACATACACACACACACACAAACACACACTTGAAATATAAAATATAAATTTATAAATATAAAAATTCGATATTTCAGTATTTCCAGCTTCTGAAGTGAATCCATATATATATATATATATATATATATATATATATATATATATATATATATATATATATTTACTCACATAAATACCCACACAGATATGGGTGGTACAGAGACATCAGCAAATAGTGTTGTTGTCTCACAGCAAGAGGTTTTCTGGTTCAATTCTCAATTGAGGTGCCATCTGTGCAGACTCTGCCTGTCCTCCCTGTGTTTGCATGGGTTTCTTCTGGGTGCTCCAGTTTCTTTGCACATTCCAAAGACATGCAGTAGGTGGATTGGACACTCTAAACTTGCCATAAATATGAGTATGCATGTGAGTATGTGGTGTGGAAGACAAATTGTAGCAGGGCTAGCCACCCAGTGGTATGAATCTTGGATGTAGATAATTCTCACTATTGAAGTGACACCCCAACCTCCTTGTACAAAAATGGGAAATAGAGGTTGTGCATGGATGAATATGCTGCATGTGTATGCGCGTGTTTGTATACATATGAGTCAATTACTATTCAGCATTGCTAGAACTGTAGAAAACAAAAAAACTGTGTTATTTCATAGGCAACGAATATCACAGAAACTAAAAACATTAACCCTAATGTTCACAAATGTAAACGGTTTTCTTATGTTTCTGACCCTAACACCACTTACCTTAAAAATACAAATAAAGTGAAGTAAAATAGCTACAACTTTCAAAAATTACTTCAGCATGCATCTTCAATCCCCCTTATCCTTCAGCAAAGGGAGGTCTGTCTGCTCCCACATTTGCTGGTACTTACATATCCTAACTGCTTTATGACACAGTAGCAAAGAAAGATAAATCCAGAAATTACATTATAGTAGATCTTTAGCAAATTGATTATAATGTCATTTAACCTTTACCACTGATGATTTTCACACTAAAAAATACTAATGATTCTTCAAAAAAAAAAAAAAAAAAAGAGGCGTGTTTGCATGTATGCGTACATATTTGTGTGTGTGTGTGTGTGTGTGTGTGTGTGTGTGTGTGTGTGTGTGTGTGTGTGTGTGTGTGAGACCTAATTCCCATGCAGGCGCAATTACATCCATCCCAACAACCTTGGATGCATAAGCACCTATCCTCTCCATCACATGAGGTCATACTTACTGCTCTTCCATCTTTCCTACTGATTTTATCTGGCCAACATTCACTTCTCCTGCTACTTCTTATAGTATTCTAGAACTTCTATGCTATTTACTGACTCAAGTCCTAGCCATTCTTGTATATACTACGTCTGCACTTTCTGATTAGACCAATTCTATCTCACTTATGTCATTTCAGTTGCATGTAATACAACTGATTTATAACTTGAATCTTACATTACTGTTGTTGAGATACAAGCAGCCCAGGCTGAGTGTGCAAGTAACCTGACCTGATTAGTGCCTTACCTCAGTAACCAAAACAAACCAACTAAATAAACATACTCTGTCAAATGCCCATCTTGTCAACACAGTATATTGCTGTCAGTTTAAACCAAAAGGTGCTCCTCTTGACGTCTGTATATATTGAATGGCTGGCTTGGTGAAGCTTCTTGTGGTGTTTGAGCTGTGCTTGTAGAGACGTAAGCAGGGCTTTGTTTTAATGCCAAAGCTATAGGAAATGCTGAAAACTTTGACATTAGCAGAAAAAGCATGTCTGCAAGTATTTGCAGATTAAGGTTAAATTTACATGTAAGGATGAGATAGAGTTAGAGTTTTATGTATGTCTGTGTTTTTACTGGATGTGAGAGTGTGTCTGCAACTGCTACTGGCTTAGAGATAGAGTAAGGTATAGGTAAGAGTATAGCATGAATGTTTCATATGTGAGATGGTGTATGTGCAATGTGGATGTGTGAGTGTCTGATGAGGTGCTACTGTTAGTGAAATGTTTTTTGGTGAAGTAATATGTAAAACTAGGGTTACAGGCACTGTCAGAGTTAGGGTTATCATGCATGATAAGGTGTGACAGTGTACAACCTGGTGCAATAAAGAGAAGGCAACTTTGTAATAAGTGGTAAGGATAGACTTAGTGTGATTTATTTGCAGGATATGAGAAGCATTTGATAGCAAAACTACAATGGAGTATTTGTTTCAGGTATTAGTAAAGAAGACAAGCAATCATGCCATAAGGTTGGTACATTATCTGAATGCAAACAAGTCTGAAAATAAACTCAGAACATTTTTTTTTTTGCAGATGGAAAAGCCCCCTTTACCCCCATGCTGGGGCTACCACCATCCAAACTTAAATATACCTATTCAGAGGTTGTTGAGCAGTGAAGAAAAAGGAGATTAATCACTATCATCTTAAATGATTTATATTGGAAACATCTTTTTTTCTGAAACGGCATTTACAGAATCTACCTTTTACAGAGTGACTGTTTCCCAAAGATGAACAGACCCGATTAAAGTGTTCTGTTTGACAATGTAGAGAGGGGGTTATGCCATGATGCAGCCATAGAATGGCTGAGCATGAATCATTGTATTGTTATCATACTGGAGTACTAAAGTGAAGATATCTGTGGATAAGACCTCAGATGTGAGGAAATGCCATGTGAGAAGGTTGTTCAGAGAAGAGCAAACCTGACAAGTTCAAAGGTAAGTCTTAGCTGATGGCAGAGTAGGACAGATGACAAATAGTAGCTGAAGCCAGCCAAGAATGGAATACTTCAGTAGTGGGATTGAATAATGGCTCCCACAACAGCACACACTTTGGTTTTCCATAAGTCAAACCACTAAAATATCCCTATATTCTTATTTTCAGGCACGATTCCTAATGGACACTAATTAGATATCTAGGTTTTAGCTCAATATTGCTATTTTTGAAGGAACTTTGTTTCTATTTTTAATGTCTGCAGGTTGAGATGTATAATAAACTTCCTTTCATATGTAGCTGGCACAGGGATGGTAGACAATACAATATATCTCAAGAGAAATGTTGAAGGAATATTTTTTTTTGTTAAAAGTGTTCATGCCATGATTTTATTTCATCTCATAGATACAATACAACAGTGATTTTTGAAGCAGTTTGCCTTCCATTTGAACTGCAAGACATCTAGTATTTCATGCATTAGTTGTTTTTTAAAGATACCTGCTATCTACTGCATTATCCACTGAAGAGTTATAACATTGAATGCATTACCACTGAGGGTAATACTGAAATTTAATTGCCAAATTCCAGCACTAAAGTACAAGTGGCTCTTGTGATTAAAGAAGTCATTTTTAATAGCAGAATTACAGTGTTATCTACTTGAATTAGATCTTTTTTCTTAGTGTACAACATTACTTCATGTTCCTCACTTATGTGAGAGCAGAATAGCCAGTAATGAGCTTGCTATACATTACACAGTTAGCATAATGAAAAATATTTCCAACATAATCCAAACTTCTCAAAGTTCCTATCTAGTGCATTTTATTCTATCAGTATGTAGTTAGAAATAATGGTCAATATTTAGCACAGCTGAATAGTAATCTTTCCCCATAACATTCCACAAATAATTGTGAAAGCCTTACTTGATTTCATTATCCATCCTGACTGTATACTAAAAGTGTTCTCACTCTGCATCAAGAAATTTAGCTAGATAAAAGATTTAGTATAAAGAACTCCAAATATGTGCTGGTGTAAGAGACACCTTCTTCTCTAAATATGGGCACAAAATAAGAGAGTCTCTCCCATAAAACAACATTTCCCTCTAGGATGTAGAAAGCTTTTATGTGAGTGCAACACGTAACTATTTGCCTGAATTAGTATATTAAGTGATACAGGTAATCTTGTTGCCTTCTTATGTGGGGAGTGTACCCCCCACACTATAATTACTAAATACAATCATATATTTCATCATTACTACACATAAAAGGTAAAAAGGGTTGTAGTTTGAAAAAACTCCAACATTTGTATTTTTTTCTACCTTAGCAAATTCAGTAAAAGGGTACCATTTTTTTGAAAACACCATAGTCAGATGTTTCTGTTATGTTTCTCTAAAGTTTAACTGGTTGAAGATGCAACTTGATGAAAAACAATGGCCAAAGCTGTAAACCAAAGACACAAAAGTTTTTTAGAAAGAAGGAGTAACACCTGCAACCACATATGGGTGACTTTACCCCTCCATACACCTTACTTGCATATACACAAAGAAAAATGTAAGAATGCAACATACAGTGATATCACGGTTGGTGAACAGCTAGAAACTGCTATCAAATTTTCTTAGGAGATTAGTGGTCAAGGAGTAGAAAACTAGTGAGTCTAAAAATCAACAAATTGAAACACATCCATTTTAGTGCTCATCAACTAGCCGGTTAACATATTAACCGTGCTTGCATTAGTCAGATTTCATCATAAGGTTTTCAAGCAATAGACAGCTCTCAAAAGAAGACAGCATGAACTAAAAAACGTACCTTCTGTTCAGTAATCTGTTTTTTAAAATATTTTCTAGAGACAAACTGAATCAGCTTCTCCTGAAGAAGGCAAAGTATGTCTACTGTTCAGTAGGAAGGCATAAAATAAGTTTTAGAAAGTAATGTCTTTGTGTAGGTACTTTATCCTGTTTTAATCTTCTGTATCCTATCTAAGAGTCAGGAGGTATTCCAACAGGTGACACAGGGGTTTATCCCCAGTTTATTTGATCTTTCTACTATGCCTGAGTGGAGGATTCTGTCAAAAAGCTTATGCTAGGTTAAGGTATGCTGTGTGTACCATTTTACCTTCATCCATTGCTTTCGTGAACTATTCAAAAACCTCCACCTGGTTAAGTATGCATAACACACCCTTGAGGATCACCAATTGAGATGGGTCCTGTGTTTTGAGGTTCCCTGTGTCCTTGTTGATTAGTTCCATGATAAGGGAGAGATATGAGGCTGGTCAGACCTATGGGTCTGTAATTGCCAAGGTCTGTACAAGGTCCTATCTTATACAGGGAAGTGACTATAGCTGTTTTACATCTGCTTTAGATAAAACCCATAATTATTTTTTGTTTTATTTATTTAACATTTGTTTACTGGGATAACCGACTGGACAGCTTGTGTCCTTTTTCAGCGGAGGCATGGAGAGAAAAGCTTTGTCCAGTAGTTACAAAAAGTTCCAATGAGACTGAGGCCAAACTGTGTTGTTAGGAATTTAGCTAAATCATGCTTTTTGGGATACACCCAGGGATAATCATCTCAAGATATTTCACCTCCATCACCTCTAGCTTCCTCAGCTGCTCTGCCTTGCCTGCCCAAGTTTCTGTACCATGCAGAAGTACTGGTTGCAGTATTGTTTTATACACCTTTCTCTTCAGTTTCTTTGTCTTTCTTCTGCTGCACACTACTCTTGATACTGTGCTAGTATTCTAGCTTTGATCTCCTCATTTGGATTTACCTTCTCCTCAAGCACACTTACTACACACTTGAAGCTGTTAATCTGCTCCAGTCTTACTCTTCTATCTTAATTCTAAGCTTCTTTTGAAATCCCTTTTGCTGCCATGATAACAGTCTTGTCTATATTCAGTTTCATCCCATATGCCTTCAGGTACATTCAGTTTTGCATTCTGTTTCTTCTTCAGAGTCTGCTTATAATTCCACATCATCTGCATATAGTAACCTTTATTTGTCTTTTCCAACCTGTTTGCAAAAGTGTTGCATGAGATGAACCCTGATGCATACTCACGTCTACTGAGAACCTCTCTTGAGTTCAAACACTGAGCGTACTTGTGTCACTGGGTCCTTGTGCCTAGCTTTCCATGATAATAACAGTGTTTCTGGGACTTTGACTATCACAGTACTGCCCAAATGGTAGGTATTCATATATGCAGAAGTGGATTGTCCCTGGGAAAAAAAAAAAAACGGTTGAGGATGGATGGATGGATGGATGGATCCTGCTTGATTAGCCAAGAGGTGCTGACTTTGAAAATTAATACAGATATGCCCTCCACTAGGACTACAACCACCATCAACAAGTGGTCTGAATGAATTATAAACATTAAAGCCAAAAATGTAACTCTTTTCCATGCCTTTGTTTTAACCTAGTAAGCAATACTACTTCAAAATAAATAGAAGAAATGAAAGGAATGTGTGACAATAATAATAATAATAATAATAATAATAATAATAATATTAATAATAATAATAATAATAATAACTTGCTGCCAGAGGAACAAGTTATCATGTTTGCTATTTATATGCTACATTAAGAACTATTTTCCACATGAAAAAGAAATATAAATAAAATACTTTAAGATGATGCCGTTTTCATGATTTACTGTAAAATGGAATACTAGGAAATACTATCTGCAAAATGAGCAAATAACATTGTTCCTTCTCAGGGAAGATGCAAGTATTTTGTTCTCCATGATGGTGATGTGATAATGAAAAGGAACACATCTCTCACAAATGTTCTTGGAATTCAAATGTTTTCAACTTATCAAGATTTATGAACTGCAATTTCTTGCTGTCATCATCCTAAAGAACCTGCATTTTTTTTACTTTGAAATAGTCTATCTGAATAATAGATTTTAATGTGTCCCTGGCAAAACTGATTCAAATCACATTAGAACCTTATATATGTGGTACAGTTTCTAATCTGTAATATCTTGTACATGTCAAAGGCATTTGGTAAGTATGTTCTGCTAAAAAGTTTCTGTTCTGCCTAGCATGAGTGCTTTACTATTTTTCATGAAATTAGCTGTGACAGTAGTGAATGTCATAATAGACTGATAGTAGAAAATCCTAAACTGTGAATGCACAAATTTAACTAAAATATGAGCTTTACTCAAAAGGTGCTTATTTACAAGGTTGTAGCCAAATATGTCAGTAGTGAGCAAAATGCTTCCTTGCTGTTCTACACAAATCTCTTCATATACAGGTATTCAGAAATGACATCTACAGTAAACTGCATGCGAGATAAGTAACCCAAAACACAGATCCTGAAACTCTTACACTAAAGCTTTTATTGGTTAGCAAGTAACATGAAAACAATAAAATGTATTTATTTATTTTGACATTTGTTGACCATGTTAGCCCATCTGAGCAGAAGCCCTTTTTTCAGCAGAGACCTGGGGAGAAAAGCTCTAGTAGTTTAAATTTAAAAAGTTACAGATATTACATAATGTGACATAGGCAATGTCACATTATGTGATAAATGTATACTTTGCGGTGTAACTGTGTTTTTAAGTTTCTTTTCCATATGTTATATAGTGCTGATCTACTATATATCTATAATATTGTTAACATATACGTAGGTTCATAGATGTATACTAGACTAACAACTACTGAGCTAATGACCACTAGGCCTTTTATAAGCCTAGCCATGCAATCTAAATGTATCCCACAAGTTATTGCACCTTAAAGGTTATTTTAAGAGGTATATGTTGGTCAGGGCATGATTTAATGGCTGTCTCTGTCCATCAGAGGCATAGAAGTCAGACCATGGGTGAATTTCTGAATTCCCATCCACTGCTCCATATTTCACATGAATAGGTTTAGGGAAGGGTCTTTCTTTACATGGATAGGAAGTAAATGCAGTAGAATAGGGATTCTCTGAGATATATACCTGCCCCTCCAACATACCTCATTTCAGTCATAAGCAATGTTTAAATCCTTAGCTCTAGTATTTCTTGTGCTGTTCATATTGTGGATATGCAAAAGGCACAGCAAGGCGGGATCTGTTGATGGCTTGCATGCTAGGCATATATTGCCTCTCAGCAGTTCGTAGGAAAAGGAATATAGAGATAGGGATTTGAGGCAGTCTGCACAGGGCATTGTGCTTACAGGGACCTCTATGGAGGTTCCACTTGCCACATGTCCCTGGTCAGGAACATACCAAGAGGGTGTTATACTTAACAATGGGTCTGAGGAGGGCTGAGTACAGTGGCACAATGACTACCCTGAACCTAGATGCTATGCCCTTACTTATAAAATGAGTGACAGAATGATTTTCTTACTACCTTAGACACACTCTGGTCTAAATCTAGGTCACTATCAACATGAGTCCCCAAATCCCTGACTACTGTCTACTTTTAGGAGTGTTTTATCAATGACACAGTTTCCCTGGATGCCTGACTTCCCAAAAAGTACTGTTATGTATTTCTTGTCATTGAGTATTATGCTGTGGCTCTGACACTTGCCATTTGTCTGTGTTAGACTTTCCTGGAAGATGGTAGTACCTTGCGGGGGATCTCTGGTTGCTCCTGTCTTGCAATCATCTGCAAACTTGGCAAGCCTGACACCCTCAGCTTTGGCCTTGACTTCCAAAAAATAGATGACAAAGAGAAGTGGACCCAGCACAGAGTCCTTGGAGACTCCACTGGTGAATGGCTTCTTTCCAGAGATGGTCTCTACAATCCTAACTTCCTGGGTTGGCTGTCATTCAAGTTACACCAGGGTTTATGGATAATTCAGTGAGTTTTTTTTTTTTTTTTCAATGACTGAGTGGGATATTGTATCAAATGCCTTAGCTAGGTCAAGGTAAGCAGTGC
This sequence comes from Protopterus annectens, assembly GCF_019279795.1. Classification (NCBI taxonomy): domain Eukaryota; kingdom Metazoa; phylum Chordata; order Ceratodontiformes; family Protopteridae; genus Protopterus; species Protopterus annectens. The sequence goes on from NC_056736.1 coordinate 51,223,043, forward strand.
TTTGCCATCATCCATTGTCTTAGTGACCTTCTCAAAGAAGTCCACCAGGTTAAGTAGGCATGACCTGCCTTTGATAAAACAAACCTGAGCTGTGTCTGATTTCTGAAAGGCTGCTATGTCATTGTTAGCCACTTTTATAATAAATCTTTCCATGACTTTACATAGGAGACTAGTCAGACTAAGGGATCTGTAGTTCAAATGATCCATTGAGAGAAATCTGTCTTCTCCTAATTCAATTACAATTTCATTTATAACATTTAACAATATTTTGTGCAATATTACTTGAATGTATTAATTTGTGTAGATGGACTTAATTAATATCATACATTTGTACATTTCAGCACAATGTTACCCTCCAAATTAATGTATACTGTCATCTTTTCATTGTGGATGTTGAACCATTAATCATATTGAGAAGAAATTAATTCTTAATGGTTCGGGAACACCTCTGTGGCATAGAGGGATAGAGCACTGACTACAACCCAAGCAACCTGAGTTCACCTAGCCACTCAAGTGCTGAAAGACCAGGTCAAGGAAAGGTAGAAGCTGGCATCTAGCACTGGTTCTCCAACCTTGATTGTAGTAAATGATGGTTTACTGTATTACCAAATACAGGTGGAGACTTACAGGTGGCTAAGTTGCAACCATTCGTGGAGGACAAGGCTAAGGCTTACAGTGTCAGAGAGTCAGTGATGGCAGCTCTGAATACCATGACAGTGAGATCATAGTAGGATAATTTGCATGCATGGGAAAGATATAGCAGGCCTCACAGTGATGCAAACCATCATCACAGATAACAGTGATGAGGTTAGGCTGTATACACCAACACCTTTGCCCAATGGTTCTTGGAATTCATAAATTCCAATGCCCTGGATCAACTAATCCATAGTCCCACCAGGGATCCAATATCCTAGACCTGGTCATTGCAAACATGGGAAACTGATGCTCAACACCTATGGTCACCCCCTCGTTGGTCAGGTCAGACCATAAGCTAATCACCCTTAACATCCAAATCCCACCTCCACCCCCCCAGTAAGGAAACCTCCATAAAAAACTTCTCCAAAGTCAACTTCATGCTACTCAAGTCAGAGGTGACAAACTTCATGACACCTATGTGAACAGGAACTGAAAGATCGACTGCTGAGTCCTACTCTAAGGCACTGTGTGAGCACATCCACTCATGCATGAATCGTGCCATCCCAAATAAAACCAAGATGCTCTCCTCCAAAAAAAGGATGCCAATCTGGTGGTCCCCTGCCATAAACAAACTTTACAACAAAAGGAAGAAACTGTTGCAGAAAAAAGGAAAATCCCAGGATGCAAAAAACTCCCTTACCAGCCTCAGTAAGAAGCTGAGATCCCTCATAAAATCCTTCAAAGCCAGTTACAAAAATAAAATTGCCAAAGATTCCAAAGAGAACCACAAGGCATTCTATAACTATGTCAAGAATCTAAATAGCAATGCTCAGATATGCTCTGAGCTACAACAGAATGGCATTAAATATACTGATCCCAAGGATATTGCCAATATCCTGGCAGATCGATTCAGTGCCAACTTCACCCCTCTCACCCCCTAAATGGCCCATCTCAGTACTAGAAGATTGCCAAATTCCAGTAATAATGGCCACACAGGTAAAAAACACACTCTCCAAAACTAAGAATACAGCATACATGGGGCCAGATAACATCCCGGGCTGTGTACTACATGAACTACAAAATGAACTGGCACCTCACCTAAGTGTCATGTCTAATCATACCCTCACCTCAGGCTTAGTGTCCACTGAGTGGTGCACAGCTACAGTTATCCCATTCCACAAGGGGGGATCCACCTTGGATCCCGGGAACTACCGCCCCATCAGTCTGACAAGCCTGATCTGCAAGGCCATGGAACTTATTATCATGGAACGTATAAACAAAGACATTGGCAAATGTAAAACACCAGACCCCACCCAGTTTGGGTTCGTGAAGGGCCGATCTTGTCTCCTGAATATGATTGACTTCTTCGAATCAGTCTCCAGAGCAGTGGACGAGGGTAAGGCAGTCCACACAGCCTATCTGGACCTCGCCAAGGCCTTTGACACCATCCCCCACTCTGGAATCATTGATAAACTTACTAAGCTAGGCATTAATCCCTATGTCACTGGATGGGTTGCCAGCTGGATTACTAACAGAACTCACACTGTAAAAGTAACTGACTCCAAATCCAGCTCCAGAAAAGTCACAAGTAGAGTGCCACAGGTTTCAGTTCTGGGGCCTCTCTTGTTTAGCATCTACTTCTCTGAAGTACAGGCCAACACTAAGGGACTCTGGCTAACAGGGTTCGCAGATGACTTCAAACTGGGAGCCATTATTAAATCCCCAAATGATGTGGATACTCTACAAAAGGGCCTTATAGAAACAGATGCTTGGTGCCAGAGCCATGGGCTCAAGCTCAGTGCCAATAAATGTATAGTTATCCCCTTTGGGAAAAAACATGTACCCATGAATTACCACATAGGTGGCAGTACACTAAACACTGAAAGTGTGATAAGAGACTTAGGGCACAGGTGGACAATGGTCTCAACTTCAATAACCACATCACCACAACAGTCAAGAAATCCTTCTATGTGGCACACCTCATCACTAACGGCTATTCATCCAGAAAAAAGGAGGTCATTGTCCCACTGTACTCATCCGTCATTAGACCCATTATAGAATACAATGCCCCATTTGGTATGTACCTCTCAAGACATCTGCAAAAACTGGAAAGGCCGCAGAATTACCTCACTAAAAGAATCACAGGCCTAAAGCAGATGCCCTATGCTAACCACCTTAAAAAACTCCAGCTATACTCTGTCGCATATCGTCTACTCCGAGGCGATCTCTGCTTAACATACAAGGTCACGTCAAACCCAGAGCTGTTGGACATGCTACACTTAAAGAAATCCCAATCCCTCAGAGTCACACACTCCAGGGATCTAAATCTTGTCATCACAATAAACAAAACATGCTGGAGGGATAGGTTCCTGACCCAGAGACTCCCTAGACTCTGGAATAGACTGCCCATACATGTCAAGCAGAGTGCCTCTTTAGCCCTCTTCAAAAGGAACCTTGATGATTGGATGGGAGATAGGAAATTCATCCCAGGGATCAAGTCAGTCACCCTGCTAGACAGGGGTCCAGGGAAGTAAGTAGTGTGGGAAGAAATAGCCAGAGAATTGTTATGGCTAGGCTTGTATAGGCCCTAGGGCTGATAGCCTAGTACCAACCTATGAACCTATGATCCTATACATAGAAAAAAAGTCTGTATTGTTCACAACATTTAGTGTGACTGAGGGCACTAATAACCTTCATGTTTGATTGAATAGTGCCCCCCCATTGAGCTTTCATCTCCTCACCAGGAACTTCCTGAGGGTCTAAGTGGCATGGAAGTGAATAGATTCAAGACCAGAAGGATGAGATTGATGGTCCTCAGTCATGATGCCAAAGAAGCACATAGAAAAATCTTTATTCACATGTCAGCTTAAAGTGTTTTGCTACCAGTGGGAATAGGTCTGTAAATGCTGATGCAAAATAATTCCTTACATTTTCTTACATAAAAAAGTCTAACTGATATTCTATGCAAAATTAGGAAATAATAAATGAGCTCAATATCTATAGGTAAGACTTGGAAGTGAATAAAATCAAGGCTGCAGCACATGTAGGGCAGAATTTTGCAATGGATAAAACAGGGAAACTCAGAACCCAAGCCACAGAAATTGGAGGTATCATGAATATGCAGAACAGGACATTTGTGAATGCATATCCGTGATTTGTGAATAAGATGAGTGCAGCAGCCACTGGCAATGATAAGATGAAACAAGTAGAAATTGCATGGTATGAAAGATTCATAATATCGCTAACCACAGCAATGGGATAGTGCTGAACTGAGGCAGTACACACACACACACACACACACACACACACACACACACACACACACACACACACACACACACACAGTCACTCCCAATGTCATAGATTTGCATAATTTTGTAAACAATGGGCAAATGCACTGTGGCAAAATAAATTGTGATGCTATAAAAATTTGAAATAAAAGTATGGTCATTCTATAAACATAAAACCATGTTTGCTTTAACACATTGAGGTGCATCCCAGCATACTTTTCAGCTGTACAGATTTTTGCAGAATGTCTATATTTTTGCCTCCTATTTTTGGTGTGTTCCTCCTAAAATCTGTACTTTTTTGACAAACAGCTGAGGATTGAAGTCATTAAATAATGACAAATGGTTGAGTTTAAGACTCCACATCCTTCAGAAAATTCATGCTAATGCAAAACCTATTATTGTCAACTTTCTAAGTTTATAAGAGCAATATTTAAAATCTGTTCCTATTTGTCCACCCGCCCTCCCCCATCATTTTAGGCTTTGTCCAGATTTTTTGCTCTAAGAGGTTGAGAGGTATGCTTCCAAGTTTAGCGCGTGAGTGTTTCAGTGAGCTGAATGGCTGAATTGCACTGCTGAGTCATGCAGGTTATGTTGCAAGAGTGGGAGTTTGATACAGCAATAAAATGCTGTAAGGTATAATCATGGTGATCAGTAGAGAGTATTTAGTAGTACATCAAATGAAAAATAGGCGCTGCAGTCGGTAAACTGCAAATGTAGAAATTTTGTAGATTTTGTTTTTTAAACCTCTTTGCTAAATACGTAACATAATTTCATTGGATTTTCTAAGCCATATTTTCACTGATGAAGACTCTGACTTTTGTGCATTCAGAGGAGTAGGGACTGTAAATATTCTAACATGGATATTTATGACTGCCCCCAGAACACTTCCAGTTAAAAAAGTGAAGGAATATAAAGTGCTTAACAACTTGAAAAGCTGTCCCACACCTTGCTGCACAAGTGGTGTCTGAAAACAAAGTACATTTCTTTAAATCCTGTTTTATATATCACTTTGTACACCGTTATTGTTTGCATGGCAAAGCAAAATGAGTCTTCTCTTCCAGTGCCATCTGTTGGATGCCGACTCACATCTATGGACCTGCTATCTGAGTGTTATCAGAAGCCTCACTACTAACAATGCTCATACATATGAAACTCACCATAACAAGTCTATTTCTCTTAATGTTAGCATTACATGATTATTATTATTATTTTTATTATTATTATTATCCTACCCCAACACAGCATAGCTTCTTTCTTTCCCATAATACTAGCACTGCTCTTCTAAACTATATAGATACTGTCAATATAGTTAGAGATAATGACAAACTAGTCCTTATTTCTAGACTTGTGTAAAGTCTTCAACACAGTTGTCACAGCAAACTTTGACTTCACATTTCCTCACCAGGTTTCCTTCAACCCACACTTCCGTGTTTCAAAAGCTACCTGCCCAATAGGTATCAATCAGTAAAATGGCACTCCATGCTCTCTTCTTACCTCCCAGTCATCACTGGTGTACCACAAGGTTCTATCCCAATCCCCTCCTCTTTAACATTTTCACCACCACTCTCTATACTTCCACACAACAGGCCACCGTGATACAATACACAAATGATTCCACTCTCATTTGCACTTCTGACAACATGGTACACCTCCAAAAATTTACTCAGGAAGCTTTAACAGCCACTGAAACAGGGCTTTGTAACTCACAACTCATGCCCAACCCAAAAAAGGGCAAACTACTACATTTTTCTCCAAATCCCTCTCTCATTATAAAACAAAATTTAAAGTCCTCATTCTTGATAATACAACTATTGAAGTCAATTCTCATAGCAAATTATTAGGGATGATAGTGGATGATAATCTTACATTCGACCTGCATATAGAAAATTGCATAAGAGAAACTCATCAAAAACTATGGATGTTTTACAGAGCCAAAATCGTTCTCACTAACAAGACTAAAATTACACTTGCCACTACTTATCTCCTCACCAACAATCTTAATTTTGCTCCCATCCTTACTAACCTCCAAGCTTCACAAAAATTAAAACTTGAACAATGCTATAACAAAGTTGCCAAATTTACAGCACATACCCCTTTCAGAACCGACCACTGTATAGCACTGAAAAGCCTAAATTGGTTAGAACTATCACATTAACTAACATATTGGCATCTTTTTACCACCTATAAAGTTATCCAACATCCATCTGCCTGTGTAGCACTAAAATACATTCTACACAACTATGTTCCCAGTCAATCATTGCAATTCTGTTAAGAAAAACTCCTGCCTGTCTACAAACCTAGTAAATTTGCTCAGCATTCTCCTTACTCGTACAAGGTTGGTAAGGCCTGGAATTACTTAAATGTATCCATTATGTCTGTACCCTCCTTCCAATCTTTCAAACCCCTTCTGAAAGACTTCCTAGCTAAAACCTTGATCTGTTCTAGCTCATACTCAGGATAAACTATATTCCAAAAATGTGAACAAGTATTTTTTCATTCCTTATACCTCCTTACTGTCCTTTCACTAACTTCCTTAGTGATATCTAATTCTCTTCCCTGACTTTCTCACTAAATATGCCATAAGCCTGTTTTTCCCTCACTTCATATTGCAGTTCTTATTTGTATTAGACTAACTTACCTTTAATTTCTCTGTAAACTGTCTCAGATTTCTCTAAATATTAAATAATTGTCATATACAGTGAATATAAAAAGTGTACAAACCCCTGTTAAAATGCCAGTTTTTGTGATATAAAAAAATGAGACCACAATAAATAATTTCAAAACTTTTCCCACCTTTAATATGACCTATAACCTGTACAGTTCAATTGAAAAACAAACAAATGTATGATAAGCTGGTTGCATAAGTGTACACACCCTTAAACTAATACTTTGTTGAAGCACCTTTTGATTTATTACAGCATTCAGTCTTCTTGGGTACACATCTGCCATAGATTAAAGAGACTCTGATTAACCCCAAATAAAGTTCAGCTGCCCTAGTAGGATTTTCCTTACATTTACTCAGTTACCGGGTACAACAAAAGCCATGGTTCGCAGAGAGCTTACAACGCATCAAAGGGATCTCATTGTTAAAAGGTATCAGTCAGGAGTAGGGCACCAAAAATTTCCACAGCATTGGATATACCATGGAACACAGTGAAGGCAGTCATCAAAAAGTGGAGAAAATATTGGACAACAGTGATATTACAAAGAACTGGACATCCCTCCAAAATTGATAAAAAGACAAGATGAAAACTGGTCAGGGAGGCTGCCAAGAGACCTACATCAACACTGAAGGAGCTGCAAGAATTTCTGGCAAGTACTGGCTGTGTACTACATGTGACAACAATCTCTCGTATTCTCCATATGTCTGGATTATGGGGTAGAGTTGCAACACAGAAGCATTTTCTTACACAGAAAAACATCCAGGCCCGGCTAAAATTTGCAAAACAATGCATCAAGTCTTCCAAAAGCATATGGGAAAATGTGTTATCCTCTGATTAGACCAAGGTTGAACTTTTTTGGCCACAATTCCAAAAGGTATGTTTGGTGAAAAAACAACACTTTGCATCACCAAATGAACACCATCCCCACGGTGAAGCATGGTGGTGACAGTATCATGCTTTGGGGTTGCTTTTTTTCAGCTGGAACTGGGGCTTTAGTCAAGGTGGAGGGAATTATGAACATTTTCAAATACCAGTCACTTTTGGTCCAAAACCTTCAGGTGTCTACTAGAAAGCTGAAGATGGAAAGGAATTTCACCTTTCAGCATGACAATGACCCAAAGAATACATCCAAATGAACAAAAGAATGGCTTCACCAAAAGAAAATTAACATTTTGGAATGGCCCAGCCAGACCCCAGACCTAAATCCAATAGAAAATCTGTGGGGTGAACTGAAGAGGGCTGTGCACAAGAGATGCCCTCACAATCTGACAGATTTGGAGCACTTTTGCAAGGAAGAGTGGGCAAATATTGCCAAGTCAAGATGTGCCATGCTGATAGACTCCTACCCAAGAAGACTGAATGTTGTAATTAAATCAAAAGATGCTTCAGCAAAGTGTTAGTTTAAGGGTGTGCACACTTATACAACCAGCTTATTGTACTTTTTTTATTTTTTATATTTTCCCCCCAACAGATTTGTTTGTTTTTCAAATTAATTGTACAGGTTATAGGTGACATTAAAGGTGGGAAAAGTTTTGAAATTATTTATTGTCGTCTAATTTTTTATATCACAAAAATTTGCCATTTTAACAGGGGTGTGTACACTTTTTATATCCACTGTGCCTTGTATTGATTTTTAACCTTTTTTATTATTATGTCTAATTTGTTATAATTATTTAAACTGAAGATGATTTGTTTTATTTTTGGAGATTATAAAATTCTTCTTCTTAAAAGGTTTTATAATAATTTGGAGCTTTTCTCTACAGGCCTCCATTGAAAATGGGCTTTTACTCAATTAGACTTTCCCGGTAATCAAATGTCAATACATAAATAAAGTAATTATTAACAATAACATTATTATTATTATTATTATTATTATTATTATTATTATTATTATTATTATTATTATTAGTAGTAGTATTATTATTATTATTATTATGCAGCGCAGTGGTACAGCAGTTAGCATTGTCACCTCACAGCAAGAGGTTCTCAGGTTTGATTCTTGACTGGGGTGCCTTCTGTCTGGAGTCATGCATGTCCCGCCTGCATTCATGTGGGCTTTCTCCAGATGCTCTGGTTTTCTTCCACTTTCCAAGGCCATGCTGTAAGTGGACTGGATACTCTAACTTGGCTATAGGTATGAGTGTGTTTATGGGTGTGGTGTGCCTCACCTCGTGTGTATACATGGGGGAGGGTTGGGTACTGGCCTAGCAACTTGTCCCTGTAAAAACAGCAACTGCAATGAAAACAGCAAGTGCTGAATAGTGCTCATTGCCTGATCTGTTGGTTGGTATGGGAACAGATGGATTATTATAATTATGATAATAATAAAAATAAAAATAAAATAAAAAATAATAATAATAATGATTATTATTAGGATTAGTATTATTATTGCTATTAGTAGTAGTAGTAGTAGCATCATTATCACCATCATTATGTAAAGTATGAACTGATTGATAATGACAGAAAATGTAATTTAAGAAACCATAAAAAAATTGTAACACATATGTATACAATTTAAAATATATGACTTAAAGAAGAGAGGTCATCTGGAAAAGGGGTTATCAGTCTCAACAGTGAGATCACTATGCAACAGTGGTATTATCATTCATCAGTTTCTGGAATTCAACTAATCTGTATTCCCCCCACCATACCAAAATGAAAAGTTTGCCATTTATAAAGTAATTAAAGGAAAAATCCTATTTAAATGGCTAACAGGGGAATACAACCTATCTCAATGTACAATAACTAGATATGCATAACTGAGGGTCACACTTGCTCTGTAACCACACCTTTAATTATTTGCTATCTTACTTTATTGAATATGCAATCTAAATAAACACTTTATATAAACATAATGAGGAAAATAATGTTGTCATTATTTTAAATTTATGGCTCTCACATTTTTGAGTGAAAGCACTAATGATGGTGACATATAATGAGCTGTTATGTATAACAATGAATTTACAAAATATATTTGCTGTGCATGTCATACCAAGACTTAATGATATTTTTATTATACCTGGCTTAAATAATAAACTTGTCCATTTCATTAAGTGAAACTTTTCACTACTTAGTTTTTAACACACGTTTAGGTTGATGTGTGATACATCACATACTAACTCATTTTATTCCTGATCACCATTTAAGGAAGTGCTTGTGGTGTCATAGTATAGCTGCCCCCATTTGTTTAATGAATGTTGCATAGTTTATAAAAGTCAACCATTCATATCCAAGTAGGGTCTGCTGTCAGAATCATTGATGTTTCCTGAAATGATGAGGTCTTCAATCTTGCTTCGATAAAATGACATGGAACTTGGATTATATCCTGTGTGCCTGAAACACTTGATGTCCTTAAGTGATCATATGCATATATTCCATGATCCTCTATTGCAAGAAGTTTAAGCTTTCACACAGTGAAAATTCTAACTTGGATAGGTTTTTCTTGTAGTTTTTACTAATTTATTTTTTGTGTGACCTTCATACTCTTTGTTTTCAATGTTAGTTGGGATATTTTCCAGGCACCTTAATGGTTATGGACATCAGCTAGATTTAAAGACCCTGTGTTTCTAAAGTGTAGCCAAACAATCCAATTGTGCTTTGATGAGGTTGAAATATGCATGTGTACAGCTAGTGTGGTTTAGCTTTATTGGCCTGAATATATCAATAAAGACTTAAAAAGAAAAAGTAAAAAGTCATAGACATTTAGAAGCAATGCAGCTGAAGTACTTCAAGGTGTCATTTGTATATATCCCGTGGACCGTTTAGGGTATCCCCAATGAAAACTCTATCTTGGCTAGGTTTTTCATGTAATTTTTATTAATTGGTTTGTCTTTGTGACCTTTTTACTCTTTTTTTTTTTTTTTTATTCAGAACTTTTAGGGCCTTTCTAATTGTTTGATATGTTTAGTGAGATGCAGCTCAAAAGAGCATTGTACACAGTAACTGGTCTGATTAATGCTGTGTATAAGTGAGTGATTGCCCCTTATGAGTATGATTATATTCTTTAGCAATTAGCTATGCTAATTATAAGGATTAACTGATGAGTGTCAAAAAATGGTCAAAAGAGTGGGAGTTGTCAATCCTGGCTCCAAGATCCCTAGCTACATTTTCGTTTTGTAGTGGTGTGTTGTCTGTGAGGTATGATGAGGAAAGGGGGCTGTTTATCAAAAGTAATTATACTGTCCTTTTCACAATTTTGTTTGAACCTATTTTTAGTGCACCAAGTGTTTACTAAATAAAGTTCATTCTAATGTGATGTACTTATAGTGGATGACTTAACATCCCCTCAGTTGCAGTTGTCTGCAGTGGTCTTGTCTGTCTGGTTGGATATTTGACAAGGAAATGATGAAAAGGTGACTCCAAGACCAAGCCCTGAGGAGCACTACTGGTCACTTCCATACTTTCTGAAAAGGTAATTGCAACCTACATTATGTTCTTTTTTTTTTTTTTTTTTGTCTTTTCACAAGTTTGCCATCCAGGTAATCAGTCATTGAATATTTTTTTTTTTTTGAAACTTTTAGCTGCTATATAATGTCAGCATGGAGACTGGTGAAGAAAGCCTTGTCAGATCAAAATACTTTGTGTGTATGGCTTGGCCATCATTTGCAGCCCCCATTGAGGATGTTTACCATATTCCAAAGATATGATCTACTCTTCACAGAACAAACTATTGGGGTAAAGTCTACTTACATTCTTGATATTGTAGTTTATTAGTTCAGTTATAATACATTCCATCTCTTTGCAGATGAGGCATGTAAAACTGATATGTCTGCAATTACCCAGGATGGTTGTAAGGCCACCTTAATGAAGTGGCATCATCAGTCAGTGCACCACTCATCAGGGCAAAACCAGTAGCTAAACTTAGGATAATCAGTTAAAGGAATAGGTCTGCATGGGTACTTTTAACACTATCAATTAAGCAACCATGTATAGTATCAGGTCCCATGGTGGGAGTATTTTTGGTTTTGATTAGAACTTTCAGTAAGTGATTGTTCAAGATATTTGGGGGAGTAAGGGATTCAGATGTTTCAGAGCTTTGGATGGAAGTCTCAGTGGTGAAACTGGCACAAACTTGTTTGCAAGGATATTATTAATCATACCTCACAACCTCTAAACACAAGAAATCTGGACAAATCCTGAAATACTGAGGTACAATGGCCTGCAAGCAGGAACACGTTTTAAATATTGCTCTTATAAGCTTAGAAAGTTAATAGAAGAACAGGACTTGTGTTAGCATGCATTTTCTAAAAGATAGAAAGTCGGTTAGTTAGTGACTTCAGTCCTCAGAGATTTGCCAAAAATACAAATTTTTGAGGAACAGGCCATAAACATGAAACCGATATCTGCATATTCTGTGAAAATCTGGACAGTTAAGAGGTATGTTGCCAATATCTATTAGGTCAGAATATGAAAAAACATCATTATAAGTAACTTCAAAGCAAAGCAGGTATTGTTTCTTAGTTTTCTAGCATAGCAAAATAAGGTTTTAGAATTATCTTTGGCTTCAGAAATAGGCCAAAGTTCATGGCCTCTTTTAGTGGACCTGAAAGTGTTCTTTGATTTTTTTTTTTTTTAATGCTCTTGATATTAATTTTGAGAAGAAAGGTGTTGGATCAACTATGTAATTTAAGAAGTTTCCTTCTTTTATTGTATAATTCAGTTATGGTATTGGATAACTAGGGTGGTTAGTTTTTGAATTTTCCAGAATACATGATACTGGTAGGACTAATAGCTCTTGCCTTATTTTTAAATGGGTGTAGAATTTCTTAGTGAAGCTTTTTGTTGCATTCATGTTAAGGGTGGTGGAGACATACATTAGTATTTTGTCATGGAGTATGTTGATGTTGGTACATTTGTATTCCTTCATTTTTAGTGGGGATTTCTTGATAGGATTTTTGGGTATTTAAAGCAGATGGTCTCTAGTTTGTGATTAGATTACACTGGCAAATGTGACATCAGAGGAGTAGTGTAAAAGGTAGCCATATTTGAAAGAATCAGATCAGGAATGCTTTGTCATCTACTTAAAATATGTTTTGTTTATAAAGTCTGAGAACTGTTGGGCTTATCCTATGCTGGAGGAATAGCTGTCCCAGTTTATTGAAGGATCATCCAAATGCTTTGGAGTTTTTGCTAATATGGAAATCATTTAGAACACTGAGGGATCTTACATACTCATCATTGAACAAAAGTGTTTTTACAAGAAATTAAGTAGATAATTAATCCTATCGACATTGATCTGTGTCCAGGAATTCCACTGTCCATCTCTCTGGAAAAAAAATCACATATTATCCCTGTACACAAAGGAGGCAAAAGATATCATTAACTTTGGACCTAAAGCAATCTTAATCCTCTCCCAAAATACTTGAAAGTGTATTCAAAAACAATTGCTGAACTATCTCCTGCAGGAAGAACACCTATCCCCACACTATAAAACTTCCATCCCTACCATAGGACTTACAAAGTACTTCTAACCTTTACAGATACAGTCAGTAATGCTAGTGATAACAGTAAGCTAGTCTTCCGTTTGTTTCTAGACTTGTCAAAAGCATTTGGCACTGTTTGTCAAGGAAACTTCTTCTTCAAATGTCCTGTCTAGGTATATCTCACCCCGCCATTCTATAGTTCAAAAGCTACCTATCTAATAGTTATCAGTCAGTAAAATAGCACTCCACCCTCTATCTAAACCTCACAATCACAAGTCTCTATACCTAGGTCACCTCCTCTTTAAAATTCTCATTTAAATCTTCCACGCATCTATACAACAGGCCTCCCTAATAAAATACGCAGATGACTCCACACTCATATGGACATCTGGCAACCTGGCATATCTCCAAAATATTACTCAGGAAGCTTTAACAGCCACTGAAACATGATTTTCTTTTCCTCAAATCGCTCTCTCATGAAAAAGAATATATATATAATTCTCTCTCTTAACAATGCAACCATTTAAGTTATTTCTCATAGCAAACCTATTACAGAGGATAGGAGATGATAATCTTAAATTTGACCTGCGTATAAACACTTGTATTTAAAAAATCACCAGAAAATAGGGATGCTTTACAAATCCAAAACTGTTCTCACCAACGCAACTAAAACTGCACTTGCCACTACTTATCTCCTCTCCTCTCTACTTTATGGTGCTCCCATTCTTAATGAATGCCAGGCATCACACAAATCTAAACTTGAAGAATGCTATAATAAAGTGACTAAATTTGTAGCAAATACCCCTTGCAGGAACTATCCCTGTATAGCACTATGAAGAATACATTGGTTAAACTACCCCGTCAACTAACATATACATTGTTTCTTACCACCTATAAAATTATCCAGCATTGATCTGCTTGTTTAGTACTAAATATAATTCTACACAACTATATTCCCAAACAGTCATTACAGTCCAAAGACCTAAAAATTGTCCCTGTTTCACAAACCTATCAAATCTGCTGCACATGTTTTGTACTCATACCATGCTGCTAAGGCCTGGAACTGCTTACATGTATACATTAGGTTAATAACCTCCATCTAGTCCTTTGAAACCATTCTGAAAAATTCTTAGCTAAAAGCTGGCCTTGCTCTTGTTCAACCCCAAGATAAAATATATCCATAAATATGAACAGGGGCGGCTCGTGCTATTGGACTGCCGGACTGCAGCCCTCCCAGCTGTAAAATAAAAATTAAAACAAAGAAAAAAAGAAAAGAAAAACGAAAAAGAAAATAAAATGCACACTGGGCTTGCTATCTTACTTTGCTAGTTCGCTTGCATAGCCATACTGAAGAAACAACAGCTATTGTTTTAAGCTGAAACCCAGCAGTACGGCAGACTGGCAGTGCCACAGTCACTCTGTTAAGAATAAGATGATAAAAACTTTGCTTAATTGCTTGTGTTTTATGTGCTAGAGAAAACATCAGTCAGCTGCTGAGAAAAGAAACATTTGCTTGTATTGAAGCCGAGGTGTTTGCGAGAGAAACTGCAGGGTTTGCTACTTTGCATTGAAGGTGTGTGCGAGAGAAAATTAGCTGTTTTACTTTGCTTGCATATATACACTGAAAGGGTAAAAAAACACTTTGCTAGTTTGCTTGCATACTGAAACACAATAAATCAGTTGTAGTTTGCTACTTCTATACTGAAACAGCAGGAAAGCAGTTGTGTACTGAAACGGAAGTCTGGCAGGCAGTAATTCTGTTAAGCTGTGAAACCTTTGCTTGCTTGTGTCTTAAATTATGGGCATTGAAGGGGAAGGGGGTGTGGCTGTTTTAATTTGCTTGTATTCTGAAACGGTAGAAATCAGTTTTACTTTGCTTAATACTTACTGAAACGGCAGACAGAAACCAGTTTTACTTTGCTTACAAAAACTATGTGCATTGAAGGGGATGTCATGTGTCTGTTTTACTTTACTTTGCTTACTGAAACAGTGGAAAACCAGTTGTGTGCTGAAACAGCAGTCATTCTGTGTTAAACTGAGCTTGAAATCTTTGCTTGCTTCATGTGTCTTATGTGCATTGAAGGAGAAGGGAGTATGTCAGTAATTCTGTTAAGATGAAACATTTGCTTGGGTGTGTGTATACAGCTTACTGAAACGGCAGACAGAAATTAATTTTACTTTTCTTATACTGAAACTATGTACAGAAGGGGAAGGGGGTGTGGCTGGCTGTTTGTGCATTGAAGGGGAAGGGGTGTGGCCATTTTACTTTGCTGCTTACTGAAACAATGTGCCTTGAAGGGGAGGAGTGTGGCTGGCTGTTTGCTTACAGAGACTAAGTGCATTGAAGGAGAAAGGGGTGTGGCTGTTTTACTTTGCAGCTTGCATACTGAAACGGCAGACAGAACCAATTTTTTTACTTTGCCTACTGAAACTGCAGAAAATCAGTTGTGTGCTGAAAAATGGCAGTCATTCTGTGTTAAGCTGAAACCTTTGTTTGCTTGTGTCTTATGTGAAGGGTGTGTGTGTGTCAATAATTCTCTCAAGCTGCTGAAACCTTTGTTTGTGAATGTATTGCTTGCTTAAATGGCAAATGCTTACAGAAACTATGTGCATTGAAGGGGAAGGGGTTTGGTTTTTTTTTTTTTTTTTTTTTTTGCTTGCATACTGAAATGGCAGACAGACATGCCGTGGTGGTACAGCGGTAGCATTGTTACCTCACAGCAAGATGTTCTCCCATTCGATTCTCGCTTGGTTGGGAGTGCCTTCTGTGTGGAGTATGCATGTCCTCCCCGCGGTTGGGTACCGTTCGAAAGACATGTGTGTGTAAATGGGCATGCCTTCGTTGAAGGTTGGGCGTCGAGCTGGCACCTCGGCGTTTCGTAAAAATCTACTGCCAATTATTAGCGGACCGGAGTTCCGCTGTGGCGACCCTTTACCGGGAAAAAGCTGAAAGACAAACAAACAACAACAAGTGAAATGGCAGACAGAAACAGATTTTACTTTGCTTACTGAAATGGCAGAAAACCAGTTGTGTGCTGAAATGGCAGTCATTTTGTGTTAAGCTGAAACCTTTGCTTGCTTGCATCTTTGTGCATGCTTACTGAAACCTGTTAGGGTTGCCACCTTTTCAAATGCCCAAAGTGGGACATTTTTGGTGCAAACATTAGATTTTGCAGGGAAAAACATACCCACGGCCAGTGCAAAGGACAGAACTTCACATTTTTGCCTAAATAAAGGCTTATTCTTGTAGCATTTTTAGTTGCTTTTTCTGTTTCTTATAGCACTTAGGTGTTTCAGATACAGAATAAGTGTTTTATACATCTATTACATAAAACATAGGAATATTTTTGTCCTAAAATCTCAGGACGTTTGCTATTTTTTCTATCTTTTTGTAGGACATGACTGCCCAAAGAGGGACTGTCCCTCACAAAGTGGGACAGGTGGGACAGGTAGTAACCCCATATGTTTTATGTGCATTGAAGAGGGTGTGTCAGTAATTCTGTTAAGCTGAAAAGTGGGTGCGTCTGTATGTGTGTCTGTGTAAAATGCCCCAGTTAGGTATAACTAGTGGCTAGATTACCCTGTATCTTAGGGACAAAGAGCAAGAGCCTAAATTCTCTTCCCATACCACTACTACAAGTCTGTAGTTCTCCACTGTCCAAAGAATGTCTGGAATGCTTGGCTCACACTTTTGGCCTGTTCCTCTAAAAATTTGTGGTTTTCTGGTAAATCAATGAGAACTGAATTCAGTAAATAATAATAGCCATTTAAGTTTCAGTCTTCCTGGTAACACAAAACATTTTATTCTAGCAACATTTCTAAGATTATACAAGCAATGTTTAAAATGTGTCAATGGTTTTGGGCCTTTACCCCCCCCCCCCAATAAATTTTGTCTTTTTCCAGATTCATTGTACAGAATAGTTCATAAGGGAGGGAGAAGTTTAGTGCTGCTTATTCCAACCCTGGGATTCATGAAGCTCGGCGCAAGGCCGGTGTAAGGCTTGCGCCGGCAGTGCAGTGAATAATCGGCGTAGCAGCGCCATATGCATAGTAATGAGTGTGCGCCGCAACCACAGACACGTGCGGAGGGCACGTGAGCGAGCCCAAGTAGGATGCGTCCGGAGGCGTGGCCAAGCCGGCAGGCGATGAGCAACCTAAAGTGCTGACTTCCACAGGCCGCCTGCAATAGTAACCGCACCAGCCAGGGCCCATGGATAATGAAACATACGCAGACTATGCAACATAGTACCCGTTCACACAAAACGGAGAACCAAACATTAACCCACGAAGTCCAAAGTGTACCCATCCAGGGAACAAAGGATACGCGTAATACCGTGTCCGTCCCGCAATGCACTGTCAGTGGGCATACCCAGTGAAGGTGTACTGCAGCATGTCAGCACGCCACACTGACATAGAAGTAGCGACATGGGCATGGTCACCAGCAGTAGTGAGAGTACACAGCCGGGTAGCCGTGTCGATATAACAACAAGAAGGAAACAAGATACCCTAAACACAGGCAAACATGTGCATAGCAACATGTACTACACCCAGCAACGTGCTCGTCGCATACACATAGGACGGCGTATGCCTAAGCGTAATATCCAGAAGTGGAACTCATGCATGCAAATGTAATACACAACAGCCCCGTCATAGCATGTAACCCGCACCCATGTACGACCGTGCACCCAACCCAGCTAGCAGCCTTGCGCAGCTACACACCTACACACAATGGGCATACCTGAAATGTAGTAAGAAGTATTGTCCTAGGCAGTGCCACGTGGGAAAATATGTACCCCACATGTTAACATCCCACCTCAGGTACAGATATCCAAATGGCTGCATGTGAATGTGTCGGCAGAATGTGTACATCCCGCATGTGGTATGGACCTGTCGAAACCCCATAGGCGTGCACACGCCACGGTGCCCATAACTATACACATCTGGACAAAGCGGTATGTTCAGCCACCGTACCGATGATTAGCTATGCAGACATGTCAAACACAACACATATGGCGGAACATCTGCCCACCAAGCAGGACGCCCCAACAAGGCGCCACAGGCACAGAAGGGGAAGGTGGGACATCACACGTTGAGAGTAGCGTTGCCGGACGGCCAAACACCCACGGCCAACGCAAAGGACGGAATAACATGTATATGCCTGGATGGATGGGTATGTCATAGCATGGGAATAGGCCAAGCTATCCACCATAATAGCCATGCGTACCAGATACAAACAGCCAGTAACACGCAGTAGTAATGCAGGAAGGCATACATGACTGTGGGAATAGCACAGGACATATGGCACGTGCCAAGTGTAGATGCATGACACAAATGTCCAGGATGGGGCCCCCTGCAAAGAGGAACATGTGCCAACCCCACCTCCCACAGATGTACCGGCAGTGAAAACACATGCCAAACACACACCAACACTACCGTCCATCCCATGACAGCAACGGAGGCTGGTCAAAGACCACCATGATGTGTGCACAAACAGGGACACGTGGAACCGTTGCCTTAACATCCCCCCTCAGGCCAAAGAATAATAGAATGGACATATGCATGTAATGCTGTGAAGGATGTGTGGTAGTCCTCGGTATCACAGAGGTAGGTACACAGATACACTGTAATCAACTGTGACGTATGTGTACTGTAGACAGCATACCTGCAGGTAATACATAGTTCAATCACGTGCCACAGAAATATACACATAAGAATGAGGATAGGGGATAGACAAGTGTGAATGGGACAAACTATGAA
Source organism: Protopterus annectens (assembly GCF_019279795.1). Taxonomy (NCBI): domain Eukaryota; kingdom Metazoa; phylum Chordata; order Ceratodontiformes; family Protopteridae; genus Protopterus; species Protopterus annectens. Next base: position 51,241,811 of record NC_056736.1, read on the forward strand.
CATAGGTTCATAGGTCCATAGGTACAGAGTAGGCTATCTACCCAAGGGCAGCCATAACCCTAGGCCACAGTTATGTTACCTTTGCCAACCCTCCAGTCTGGAGATAAAATGCCTATTATATTGCTGTACCTCTGTCAAGCAGTGACAATGATGTAATCCCTGGGGTATATCTGCAATCCCCCATCCAATGGACAAGATCCCCCTCGAACAAGGCTAGCAAGGTTCTCTGCCTCACATGTACTGTGATGTTGTTCCACAGCATAGTGAGTGTCTGGGTGATGTATGTGTCACTCCAACACATTCTATTAATGACCGTGTCAAGGTTCATGTCACCTGCCCTTGTGGTTCTGAGAGATGTAGATCCAGTAGGTGAAGCATAGTCATCAAATATGGGTCGACATGGCCTCGTATGTCAGGCACAGGTCACCACTGAACAAGTGGTATGTGACTGAATGGAGCAGGAGTCCTTACAGTGGGGCAGCATAACACAAATCCCTGACACCCTGCATCTGTCTGACGATGAACCTATGGGGCCTTCCCAGCTGCTGTAGGTGTCGGGTCAGATACCTTCCGAACTGGGCAATGTACTCAATCATAGGTCTAATGAGTAATGAGTACAAGGAGACGATGAACTACCCTGATCTAGATGTGAATCCCTGCATGATCAGGTGGGCAATGTAGAAGTTCTACCGAACCACCATAGCAACGTGTGTCGAACGAATGGTGACTGACAACCTGGGTCCCCAGATCCCTGGTAATTCCCCCCGTGATCAGTGGACTGCCACCCATATGGCGGACAGGGGTGACCTTGTTCTTCCCGATGGGTATGACTATGCATAACCCGGCATTTAGCTGTAGGCCATGTCCCTGACAGCAGATATCCATATCTGTGAGGCCCCTTTGAAGGATATCTGTGTCAGATGTCCATCCCACTATGGCACCCAGTTCGCAGTCATCTACAAACAATGTCAGCCCTAACCCCCCTGTGTGTGCTTGCACTTTGGAAATGTAGATGTAGAAAAATAGTGGACCCAGGGCAGAGCCCCGTGGGACACCGCCTGTGACAGGCAGTAAGTCTGACATGCTGCCAGCAACTATGACCGCGTGGGTTGTGTCACCTAGCCAGTTTGCAACCCATCCTGCGATGTACGTGTTCACATCCAAGCCGATGAGTTTATCAATGATACCTGAGGGGGGTATTGTGTTGAAGGCCCTTGCCAGGTCGAGGTAGGCTGTATGGACTGCATGACCCTCATCAATGGCCTCGGTGACTGTCCCTAAAACGTCAACCAGGTTTTAAACGCATGATCTGCCCCTGACCAAGCCAAACTGGGTTGGATGCAAAGTATGCAGGTCCCCTATGTCGTCATCTATGGGCTGCAGTATGATCCTTTCCCATGTCTTTCCAGATAAGGCATCTCATGCTAATGGGACGGTAATAACCAGGGTCAGTGGAGGCACTGCCCCTGCGAAGTGGGACTACAGTCGCCGTGCGCCACAACTTGGGTACGTTACCCGAGGTGAGGCTAAGATCAAACAGCTGTCCTAACTGTGGGTCTAATTCCTCAATTAGATCGCGGAGTACACAGTCGGGACACCAGCTGGTCCCATGGATGCTGTGTTCACTACCTTGGAGAGAGCATGTCCCACCTGTGCGTTACAGAACATTCGGGGGCCACAATCTGCTGGTACAGACATCTCTCCATGTGTGGGGGAGGGGTGGAGTTGTCTTCACCGAACCTGTCAGCCAGTATGTTGGCAATGTGTGTATGTTCAGTACACTTCACATCATTGTGAACCCAGTCAGAGCATATCTGGGAGTTACCTCCCAGGTGTCCAGCATAGCTAATGAAGGCCGTATGATTGTCTGTCGAGTCCTTGGAGATATATCTGTGGAACCTGCCCCGGATTATGTCATGAGAGCTTGTAGCTCTTCACATATAATGAGCAAGGGTGTCATACCCCACAAGGAGTCTGCTCTGTCTTGTAGTAGCCACCTCCTCTCGTTGTACAGCTTGAGTATGGCTGGGGTACACCACACTGGATGCTTGGCATTGGTACAAAGAACCAAAGTTGGGTAAGGGAATGCCTGATCCATGCAGTCCTGTAGGTGCCGGTAGAAGGCATATGTAAGTGATGCAGTGGCTTGAGTAATGTTGACCACTGGCTAAGGGTCCTTAAAGGAGACCACAGTAGTGTTTAGAATTGTGAATTCGGCCTGTGAGAAAGCCATGTGTATGGTAACCGGCACCACCCACAGCATCGTATGTCAATAGCAGAAGCTATTGTCCAAATAACATAAGATGAACTTTATTATTAAAATATGTATTATTATTCATGTAATGATATGTTTCTGCTAATTACATTTGCAAATGCCCAGTAAGACCGGGCCAAAGTGCTCGTGATCCACCTGTTATGGTGGTGACATTCTGACAAGAAAGTGGCGATACTTCCCTACTGGGACCTCTGGGGATTATTTAAAGCAGTTGTTAACCTGCATCATTGGATGTACACCATTTGGTCTCGGTTTTGGAAAACCTGGTTTACGTAGCACTACACACTATGGGTAGTCAAGCAGACATCCGCGAATGGGGAACATACAGCAGCAGTCAAAACCACTGGCCACATGGACACAGTCCGACAAGTTCTACACTTTACATATGCACATTGGTGTCCATTGTAGGACCCAAAAATTGTCCCGTATGGAATACCATCCAGCCTTCATCGTTCAACCAGGAGAAGTGACAGTCATGACCACGGCACAGCTAGGCATATGCACCACCAGCGTGTTTAATGTTGATGACAAGTGTCCATGAAATGCAGGACATATGAACAGAAAACCCCAGACTGTCGAGTCCATAGAAGTTCGTCCACATCCCAGTCCCGCACACATGAAGGATGTGTAATGGGTACTGTCGAGGGTTTCAGCCATGGGATCGTGGGTATGCAGAAATGGGGCTCGGTGTTGTTTGGCAGATAGTCCGTTGTCCCGCCCCGTGGGAGGGATGTGGGTGTAGCACATGCCTCACTCCCCACTAATAATGCAAAGCATCCACCGGATATTGCTAAATGCAGCTGTGAAATGTGTACAGCCCTATACCAGTGTCCAGTAGGCAATTCCCATGGATGGACAAGCGTACGAGCAAGATGGCACCCATAACTGCAAACCTGGTGGAATTACACAGCTGCAGTAAGGCATAACACAGGAAATACAGATAGGGACTACAGTAGACACACCCCATAGAAATCCAGACCGCCGTGTGACTACCGTCGTACACAGCACTCAATCTGCCAGCAGGAGAATGGGGATCACTCGCTTCCATACTGCGGAACAAATGGGCGACCTGTGGAACACATATTAATGGCACACCAACAACGTCAACTAGGAAGGTCATAGGATGGTTAAACAATGGCGTTCACACTGATAAAGAACATCTGTCAATGAATAAACAGGATGTACATGTTTTGCTGGTGTTATTATGACAATATAGTGGCGGATATTTCCTATTGGACCTTCTGAGGTTTATTGAAAGCAGTCGCTAACCTGCATCCGTGGATGGACACCATTTGTATTCAGTTATGAAACACCTGGTTTTCGTAGCACTACATAATATGGGTAGTCAAACAGACAACCCTGATTGGGGAACATACAGCTGCAGTCAAAACCACTGTCCAGATGGACACAGTACAACAAGTTCTACACTTTACATATGCACATTGGTGTCCATTGTAGGACCCCAAATATTGTTCCGTACACTATATCATCCAGCTGCTGCCATTCCACAGAGACGAAGCGACAGCCGTGACTATGGCACAGCTAGACATATGCATCACCAGCGTGTTTAAGGTTGATGACAAGTGTCCATGAAATGCAGGACATATGAACAGAAATCCACAGATTGTCGAGTCCATACACGTGTGTCCACATCCCAGTCCCGCACACATGAAGGATGTGTAATGGGTACTGTCGAGTGTTGCAGCCATGGGATCCTGGGTATGCAGAAATGGGGCTCGGTGTTGTTTGGCAGATAAGCCATTGTCCCGCCCCGTGGGAGGGATGTGGGAATAGCACATGCCTTACCCCCCACTAATAATGCAAAACATCCACCGGAGAATGCTAAATGCGGCTGTGAAATGTGTACAGCCCTATACCAGTGTCCAGTAGGCAATTCCCATGGACGGACAAACGTACGGCCAAGATGGCACCCATAACTGCAAACCCGGTGGAATTACACAGCTGCAGTAAGGCATAACACAGGAAATACAGTTGGGAACTACAGTGGACACTCCCCATACAAAGTCAGACCACCGTGCGAATACCGGCGTACGCAGCACTCAATCTGCCAGCACCAAAATGGGGATTACTCACTGCCATGCTGCGGAACAAATGGGCGACCTGTGGAACACATACTAATGGCACACCAACAACGTCAACTAGAAGTTCAGTCAAAACCACCCGCCAGATGGACACAGTCCAACAAGTTCTACACTTTACATATGCACATTGGTGTCCATTGTAGGACCCAAAAATTGATACCTATGGAACATCATACAGCTGTTATCGTTCAACCAGAAGAAGCGACAGCCATGACTACGGCACAGCTAGACACATGCACCACCAGCGTTATTAAGGTTGATGACAAGTGTCCATGAAATGCAGGACATATGGACAGAAATCCCCAGAGTTCCGAGTCCATAGAAGTGCGTCCACATCCCAGTCCCGCACACATGAAGGATGTGTCATGGGTACCGTCGAGGGTTGCAGCCATGGGATCCTGGGTATGCAGAAACGGGGCTCGGTGTTGTTTGGCAGATAATACGTTGTCCCGCACCGTGGGAGGGATGTGGGAGTAGCACATGCCTTACTCCCCACTAATTGTGCAAAGCATTCACCGGATAATGCTAAATGCAGGTGTGAAATGTGTACTGCTCTATAAAAGTGTCCAGTAGGCAATCGGCATGGATGGACAAGCGTAGGACCAAGATGTCACCCATAACTGCAAACCTGGTGGAATCACACAGCTGCAGTGAGGCATAACACAGGAAATACAGATAGGGACTACAGTAGACACTCCCCATACAAAGCCAGACCGCCGTGCGAATACCGGCGTACACAGCACTCAATCTGCCGGCACCATAATGGGGATCACTCGCTTCCATACCGCGGAAGAAATGGGCGACCTGTGGAACACATACCAATGGCACAAAAACAACGTCAGCTAGGAAGGTCATAGGATGGTCAAACTATGGCGTTCACACTTATGGAGAACATCCTTCAGTGAATTAATTGGATTAATGTCAATTGACCATGGAATACACCTAATCAATATCAAAGAACCGCTGGCACCTTATGGCACACAATCCAAAACACACATAGGTAGATGAAACAGTCAATGTAGACACTGTCCACGACAGGTCACAAATGGTATACAAAGGTTACTTCATGGACATGCAAGCGCTTTCACCCGTAGGCTCCGTCAGACTTACACATGACATAGAAGCATCCAGGCTTTAAATATCCCCCCTTACACTTTCATTGGTTAATTTCTCAGCAAACAATGAACATGTAACCACAGCATAGAAAGCACAGACGCAATGTTAACTACACACACATATATTAACATCTCAGAAAACATCCTAGTAACACATGTATTATATGATATTGTACTATGCCTAATACTCATCAATCAAAGATCTAACAATATATATAGAAGATATGCATATCATATCAATGTAATACAGTGGTACACAACTGAAAGAGTGGACTAATGTGTGTTAACTGTATATCTGTACCTAAACTACATTCCTGTCATGGGGGTTTAAGCCACCTGCTTCTCAAAAGAGGCTTCATCAGTGTTTCACCGGTCAGCCCTGGTATGTGGTCAACCCTCCACCTAATAATCCATCTAAATCCGCATTCTAAAGCATAGTTGATGAGGTCCCCCCTCTGGTATTATAACCTAGCCGTCGTAAAACACCGAATGTAGACGTATGCCTTGTGATGTGCTCATAGCCGGCCGTAGGCATACACCAATCCTGCGGCTGCCCAGGGCACCGCACTACTAAGGCCAACTGTCTAGTAGGTGTGTCATGTAGGTATACCAGGATGGGGGCACCATGTGTTGTGGTGGTGTGCGCCATGGAGCCCTACAGCCTAGGGCAGCAGTCTATCTAAGGCCGCTGCTGTAGGAGGGGTAGTACGGTCTGCAGGTATGTGCAGAAGTGCACATGAAACAGCAGTCCACAAGGATTACCCATAGTGGTGACACCTGCACAGATGGCTATAGCGGGACACACACACGACCATGCATACAGCACAGTTAGACATACACACATCATAAATAGTCAATTAAACACAAGGTTTATGGCATGTATGGGTACAGTGTCAGTACAGCAAGGATAGCTGTCTGCCACGATATCCAGCAGATGTCTCTAGGGTGTTCTGGAATACGGACGGTGCATGGACAATGAGTGGATATGCATCGTACCACAGTTCTATGTGTCAGCCGTGCAAATATGCGATAATTGGGACAGACAGCTGTCCATGCAAGAGCAGCACTACGGGCACAACATAGGTACGTAGATATACAATGACAGAGATACAGACGGACACATGTGGCAAGCCCATGCGTGTAACGTACACAGCACCACCCCACCACACCATAGCAGGGTGCACGTGGAGAACACGCCAAACACAGCAGGCACACAAGCAGTCCACGAGCTGCGTCTCACCATCCACAAACACAGGGATGGCGCCAGGATATGAGTGTTCTGCGGAAACCTCAAAGCCATACCCTATGAACCCATGCAGCTGGGAGCATGGACACACACACACATGTGGCAGGCATGGTGATTGACCACACCCCCACATACCCAACCGCACAACAGTATGACACAGGTATGGAACGCGCTACGTGGACCACCAAACACACCACCGTCAGAGGCACATGTACAGGTGGGTGACAACATCCGTAAAGGAATGGCCACCGATAGCCAAGGTATGTGTTGCCAAGCATCTAAAATAACTCCACTCTACTAGGGAAGCTGTGAACACACACACACACACACAGGGAACGGCCGAGAGTCGAACCTACGCCTACCTACATGACCTCACTACAGCATGAAGCATTTACAGAACGCGCTACCGAGATTACTGAGCACAATGCTGTCAGAGGCATACTTCTATGTGGGTGACATCACCCATAAGGGAATAGCTGGCAATTGCCAAGGTATGTGTTGCGGCGCCTAAAGCATGTTCATCTGCAGAGGCAGCTGGAAACACACACACACACACACACACACACACACACACACACACACACACACACACACACACAGGGAAGGGCCGAGAGTCAAACCTACGCCTACCTACATGAACTCACTACAGCATGAAGCATTTACAGAACGCGCTACCGAGATTACTGAGCACAGCGCTGTCAGAGGCATACTTCTAGGCGGGTGACATCACCCGTAAGGGAATAGCTGGCAATAGCCAAGGTATGTGTTGCGAAGCGTCTAAAAGCATGTTCATCTGCAGAGGCAGCTGGAAACACACACACACACACACACACACACACACACACAGGGAAGGGCCGAGAGTCAAACCTACGCCTACCTACATGACCTCACTACAGCATGAAGCATTTACAGAATGCGCTACCGAGATTACTGAGCACAGCGCTGTCAGAGGCATACTTCTATGCGGGTGACATCACCCGTAAGGGAATAGCTGGCAATAGCCAAGGTATGTGTTGCGGCCGTCTAAAAGCATGTTCATCTGCAGAGGCAGCTGGAAACACACACACACACACACACACACACACACACACACACACAGGGAAGGGCCGAGAGTCAAACCTATGCCTACCTACATGAACTCACTACAGCATGAAGCATTTACAGAACGCGCTACCGAGATTACTGAGCACAGCGCTGTCAGAGGCATACTTCTAGGCGGGTGACATCACCCGTAAGGGAATAGCTGGCAATAGCCAAGGTATGTGTTCTTGGGCGCCTAAAAGCATGTTCATCTGCAGAGGCAGCTGGAAACACACACACACACACACACACACACACACACACACACACACACAAGGGCCGAGAGTCGAACCTACGCCTACCTACATGAACTCACTACAGCATGAAGCATTTACAGAATGCGCTACCGAGATTACTGAGCACAGCGCTGTCAGAGGCATACTTCTAGGCGGGTGACATCACCCGTAAGGGAATAGCTGGCAATTGCCAAGGTATGTGTTGCGAAGCATCTAAAAGCATGTTTATCTGCAGAGGCAGCTGGAAACACACACACACAGGGAAGGGCCGAGAGTCGAACCTACGCCTACCTACATGAACTCACTACAGCATGAAGCATTTACAGAACGCGCTAACGAGATTACTGAGCACAGCACTGTCAGGAGGCATACCCCTAGGTGGGTGGTATCATCTGCAGAGGCAATGCGGCCGATAGGGAATGAAGACAGAGTGTGCAGTCACACAGCCTGTTACCATCCCAAGGTGGCCGTACAGTAACACGGTAGTGCTGCGGTCGGGAATACCAACTAACTACGGAGCAGTACATCACGACATGAATACGGGATGCACCACATTACAGTATACCCTATGAGAGGGCATCCGGCGTGCAGGATGTAGGCAGCCAATGTGGCATGACAGCCACATATGAGTCACCTGGATGGTCACCATGGCTATGCAGGATGTCAATGGCCATGGCTACACGCCTAGTAGCAGACATCGGTGCCGACCGTCGTGTGTACCCCCGACTGGTGTACTGGCCATGCCTCTCACACCTAGCGGTTGCGAAGGGGAGACAGACATGCTCACGGGGTATCAACGCAGTCGGCGGCGGTGTGCACTGGACTGTGTGTCCATCTACACAGCTGCTTACTGGGCATGCTCAGACACTTAGAATCGTCACAGTGCAGACAGGCATACACATGGGGCGACGGCATGGGAGGCAGAATGTGGACCGTCGTGTGTGTCCAGCCACACAACAGCAACCCGGCCATGCCACAGATGTGGCAGTTGTGGAGGGGAAACAGGCATGCACCCGGGGTATCAATGCAGACGGGCGCAGTGTGCACTGTACTGTGTGTCCATCTACACAGCTGCTTACTGGACATGCTCAGACACTTAGAATCGGCACAGGGCAGACAGGCATACACATGGGGCGACGGCATGGGAGGCAGAATGTGGACCGTCGTGTGTGTCCACCCACACAACAGCGACCCGGCCATGCTCACACACGTAGTATGTGCTACGCGCCGTCCGGCATGCAGACGGAGTGCACACACTGCAAGTCACGGCCAGGTAAACCCGTACACACGCACAGGGTGGACACACATGCAGTCACACGTACACACACAGATGACAGCACAGGCGTCACGAGTGCAGGCTGAACATGTACACACCGTAGTGTACACTGTAGCTGCTATGCCAGCACCATGTCATCGGTGCAGCAGTATGCCTCACGGTCCAGAAACTGCATGTGACATATGTCCAGAAGACTATGTGGCGGTGTACGTCCGTCATGCAGAGTACACATGTACTATCAATGATCCCACAGGTGTGATGTAGTCCACCTGTACCGGTATACACGGAGAGGCGTGCTCCACACATACCACGGGCCTGACACAGGTATGACACATGACTGCAGCTGTACCACAGTGAAACAATGTCCGGATATGTGACATATGTGATTTCCTGGCTGTGTGCATGGACTGCACGCAGGACACATACGAAGCCTGTGATGTACCACATGCATGACACAGGCGTATGCGGTAATACACACACGAAGGGAAGGCAGATACATGTCTGTGGTATGCACCCCCTACAGGGTGTAGCGGTGTTCACAGGGACACATACCCTTGTACAGTTTGCCTGTGACAGCTGTGATACCAAACCACAGTCCATGTTCCATGTATGTTGACACACATGTCACAACGTAGCAATGCATACACACATGGCAACAGGGGATACATGTGACATGTGTACTGTGCACGGTGCAGCCGTGCAGGGGCGGTGTCTGGTGTCCGTAACACAGTTGCAACCCCCTCCCACATGCATACCCATCATGGGGCCATCATATGGTGGCATAGTAACAGCACGCATGGCAGTCTGTGTGTACACCATTTGTTTAAACACCTGTCCACATGCATGTGTGCAGGTGCTGGTCACACGTGTGTCACACACCATCCTACCCTGCCATGTGCATACAGTCTGCTATGTCGCCTTTACAAGACAGCGCTGCCATGATGCATACCCATCGGCCATGCGGGATCGACCATATGTCACATTGCCACTGTAACCCCTACCACCTCCCACATGCAGATATTGGCACAGCTGCCAGATACAGTGGTGGTACACAGGATGCACCACATACCGCTGCATGCCTGCACAAATCCCATGTAGTGGGTGTGGCATTCCTAGCACCAACATGTGTGCAGGAATGTGTGCCCATGTATGCCACAGATCAGGGGGACTATGTGCCACGTGCCACACATCACTGTACACCACGGTAGAGATCTGTACCTACCTCAGTGTGGGGTGCATTGATGTGGATGGTGTAGTACATGCAACACGTCATCCCTCCGTGTAGACATGTGTGGCCACCACCATGTCAGTGTGTCAACATGTGTGTATGTCTGCTGCCTGTTGAGAGGGTGTATGCAGATATCGTGTTGTGACTGGACACTGACCACACAGGGTGACCATCCCGTAGTGGTGCTGCATTGTACAGCCCTATCATTGCCGTACGTGTGAGCCTTACTGGCCACTTGTGCAAGACCACCCCGTGTGACATGGCGCGTCGGTGCATTGTCTTGTGAGGGTGCCGACCACACATACAGGTGTCCCCATCTGCACACAATGGTGTGTGTGCCATAGAGGTGTACGCCCCAGGAATACGGGAATATTCCTGTACCGGTACAGCATCCGACTGTCGATCACTGTGCACCACAGCTGACAGGTGACACCTGCGGTCAGTAGCCAGCACACTGCGTATGACACCTGCAGAATGTCACCATACCTGTACTGTGTCATGCCATGTATGTGATGTCTCTGTCCACCGTAGCCTGTGGCACCGACCACAGGCGTCAGGTGCAGTATATGTGTGGACATGTGCGTCATGTAGCGTGTAAGCAACGTTACAATGTATCCGGCTCCGTGCTCCGCAGGTTTATGTGTATGACCTCTCTTCTTGCAATCCCGACTGTCTGTTCTCTATATCACAAAAGCTCTGCACCTGCTCCCATAGTATTCCTACATAGATAAAGTACATGTATACTAAATGGAGTACTACACTGGCCTAGAGTCCCCTTGTGTGCCCACTTCCCTATAGGTGCCTTCTGAACCAGTTACACAGCAAATGCATTCACATTCTCTGGCATGTCGAAGGGTCAATTGCTAGCGACCTCTCTTGTTCAGATGGTGAATCTGGGCGTCCTGGCCACTGTTACAGGTTCCTCATGGACACGGACAAGCTGCACCTCCCCCAATGAACATAATACATGTGACAGATGCAACTATATAGCCAGACAGGGGGCTGTGCTCTCTCAAACCATGACCGGCAAGACCACGCGGGAGGGGAAGGATACCATGCACACCACATACCCAGTGTCACATGTGACTATCGCAAATGCTAATCAAACACATGAACACACTAAGACATACCTGGAGGCACTGTAAGACATGTCACGAACCTAACGAGCACTCTGAAGCAGACACACAAGCTACTGCCTCCACAAGACATAGGACATGCAGCACATAGTTCTCAACGTCTGTGTGCTAAACTGTCGAACCCCAAAGGCGACACACACACTGCCAGACACGCCTGTAATGGGTGACGCCACTGCCAGACACACCAACGTCCCACCCACCACACTGAACAAGGGAATGATCACAGTATGCTGCCTGCCGGGCGCTGGAATACGCCACATAACACACGCACTCAGGTCACTCCGCAGCATGTACAGGTATGACGCGGTCATTGCCCATGCTGGTGTCAACGACTGGTGGCATACCACCCTGGGATACAGTACAGGAGGCATAGAGGGCCACTCAGATTGTGTAGCCCAGGCCGGCATGTCCCTGACCCTGGGCTGTATCCCACCCTCATCAAGTATGATGCCACTATATTGGCTCAATGTGGTCACCCTTGATAATGTGCCTGGTTACTGGTGTCAGTCTGAGGGGATCCAGATTCCTCATACCTGGGATGACATGCTTGGCACGTCATGCCCCTTCGCATGGTATGGCTGGCAGCTGTCACCCCTGGTCTTCAAGGGTTTGACGAAGGCACCTTCCACCCCCACAGTGCTCACTGCAGGCACGGCTGGAATAATAAACCTACCACCCTACACTACAAACCTGGAGAACACATGGGATAATACTGCTCACTGCCAGTGGTCTACGGCCAAGCTGCACACCCTCAAATGCCCTCCTCAGTATGGAGGACATCGATGTCAGTGCTGTGACTGAAACATTGGTCAGGGCTGCTGAGAGCACCCCAGCACTATCGGGTCATACCCCATATCACGCGTTCAGGACCATAACCCGGACCTAACACAGAAGGAGGGGGAGGCTCCATTTCCATGAAGGATACACACACCTGCATGTTGGCAGAGATGCATGTAGCAGCGAGGAATATCCAGGTGCAATTAACCATGGTTAGGACTGCCCTACAGTTTGTTGCATGCTACAGACCACCCTCCCAAACCCAGGATACCTGCACAGCCTTCCTGAAGACACTGATGAGTGTGAATGCTCTCACAACACCGTCATATTGGGTGACATCAACCACCCATACATAGACCGGGAACATTACCCAGGACACAACACCCTATGCCAAAGGTCCCAGGTGTTCATACACCTGACTGCTGTGGAACAACCATGCACCATACCCACAAGGGGGGTACGTATACCAGTTCTGATCATCACACATGGGGACGATATGCTCCACACAGGATGTACATCCCTCGATGGTGATGTCAGACCATATAGTGAATCCACTGGTGATCCGCATCCTGCACCCAACACCGGCATGGGAGACCACAGTGACGACCTCTCCACAGCGAACCACACATGTCATACGACCGGTGTGGTACCCTACAAGGCCTCCATGCCAGTGGTAAACACAGGCCACACTGCTGAAACCCTTACAAATGCTTTCTATGAGCACCCCCAGGGATGTCTGCACCAAGCGATCCTGATAACATCAGGACCTTGTCCACCGAAGGCAGGCACATGGTCTGGTGGACCCCAGTCATTGACAAACTGTACAACAAGGGTTGGAGCTAATACATGACAGAGCAATATCAGTACCAGGAAAGGCATCACTGATTAATACCGGCGTTAACATACGATCACACATACAATCTTCCAAGGCTGCTTGTGGGAGTGGTACTGCAGAGGACACATAAGACAACCATAGGGCCTTCCTTAGCTGTGGTAGGGACATGGGTGGGAGCACACAGTCATGCCCGGAATTACTCCAGAATGGTACAATGATCACTGAACCCACAGACATTGTCAACAAACCAGCGGACATGTTCCATGCATACATCTACCCCCCCCCCAAGAGGGGACGTATCCATCCCACCAGAGTCTAGCCTCCCAAACATCCTGTATGCCCAGGAGAGATCTGATATCTGTTAAGCGGTGAACACAGCACCAATGGGACCAGATGGTGTCCCTGGCTCTGTGCTACACAACCTCATTGAGGCCCTTGCCCCGCACATAAGGCCGCTGTGTCATCTTAGGCTTACTACGGGCTAGGTCCCCGCTGGATGGCATACGGCAACTGTGGTCCCACTGCACCAGGGTAGTGCTCTTATGGACTGTAGACATCCCTGCCCTATCAGCTTGACAAGCCTTGTCTGCAAAGCTGTGGGGAGGTCCATACTGGAGCCCATAAATACAGACAGTTAAATTTTAATAATAAAAGCAACATTTTATTTATACGTGGAGAGTCGGAAGTTTTCTGTTTTATAAATACAGACAGTGGTGTACAGCCAATACCGGAACATACCCACATTGACTTAGTCAAGGGCAGATCCCGCCTCCCAAACCTGCTCGACCTGTCTGGAGGGGTCACTAAGGCCATTGATGGGGGTACGTCGGTTTGCACAGACTACCATGACCTGGCGGGAGCGTTCAAACAACACTCCACGTGGGCAGCATGGAAAGGCTCACTAGCGTATATGTGGAGACATATGTCACACGATGGTTTGCCAACTGGATGGAGGTCACACCACACAGGGTTTGTGTTCCTGGTGCCATGTCAGACTCCAAGCTGGTCTCGACTGGTGGCCCACAGGGCTCAGTCCTGGGCCCCCTCCTGTTTGGCATTCAACCTTCCAATGTGCATGCAAACATAGGGGGATTGTGGCAGACAAGGTATGCAGATGACTGCACACCGGCCACCATACTCAACACCCAATCAGACACGGACATCCACCTGGGGTCTCATAGAAATGGATAACTGGTGCCAGAGCCATGGCCTGATGCTACATGCCAGGGAAGGTGTAGACCTACCCAGTGGGAAAGACATGTTCACCCTGACTTACCATATAGGTGGTAAGCCATTAAACATGGTGGACGTGATCAGGGACATGGGTACCACACCTGTCGGTAACCTCTGTCGACACTCACATTGCCAATGTGGTTGGGAAGACAATCCACTGTGGCCACCTGGTCAGGAAGGGATTCACATCCACATCAGGTGAGTTCATTGTACCCCTGTACTCTTCACACATCAGACCAATGATTGCATACAACGCCACATCTGGGATGTACCTAAACTGACACCTGCAGCACTCAGAAGGACCACAAATGTTCCACAACACAGGGATAAAGGTGCTGAGACATGTGTCATACGCTGCCCGACCGAGGGGACTCCGGCTGTATACCTTCTCAGCCCGTCTGCTCTGAGGTGATCTGTGCCTGTCATACACGGCCATGTCCGACCTGGGTGACATGGACATGTTCCACCTCCTAGGATCCAAGCGAACACGCGCACAGATGCAACTGACAGACACCTCAACATGGACATAAATAGGACGTGCTGGGGGGACAGGGTCATCACCCAGAGACCCCCTACAACATGGAAAGGATTCCCAGCCCATGTGAAGCAGAGCCACTGATTGACTTTGTCCAAGAGTAATCCTGACATGTGGATGTGTGATCGTAGGTATGCGCCAGGCATCATCTCTGTGTCACTGCTGGACAGAGGGACAGTGAACCGATGGATGTAGTTATCCTCATCCTAAGGGGTGGTGACAGCCACACACACTCTGGCTAGGCTTACACATGCCGTAGGGCACATAGGCTGGTATGTACCTATGCGCCTATGTACCTATGTAGGGGTCCATGCAGGTTGCGGGTACCTGTGGTATGCTGATATTGCCAGATGTGCCTGTGGGTAACCCACAGCTACACGTGGGGGACTGATAACAGTGCTCCCAGTAGGCACATGCAAGTACACCATATTTGGCATACAGGTTAACAGAACCAACATGGTGCTACACATGTAACTGCCACGCATACCATGTACACAGATCAATGTATGCTGCACCTGCACTACATGGTATGTCTGCTGCATGATGTCGGTTCACAACCCACATCACATACGCACCTGTCACCTGTCATACACAACCACTGCAACATACACATCGCGCACTATGCGGACACAGGTATCACATACACCTCTCACTATCTTGTCCACCCTGTGCATCAGAATATGTTTGCATAACCGTGCACCGATGGTGTGGAACACGGTGCTGCGGCTGAGGCTCATCATATGCACAGGGTGATATGTGTGCCAGGGGCATAGGCTGTACCAATGGATGACATCATGTGTGTGTGTAAGGGCCGGTGCATATACTGGGCATGACTGTGCAGTATGCATGTGGATGTGGTGGAGCCCTACAGTTGTATCTGCTGTGTGTGGGCATGTGTGTACACAGTTCAGCCATCTTTGATGCTTACACGGGGTATACTTGGCAGCCCCAGACTGTACAGTGCAGGTTGTATGGCTCACTGTGTCTGCCTGCGGCCACGTGACCCGTGCCTGTCTGGGGTCGCACGGGCACTACCGGGTGGAGGTATGGAGTGGCCACTCTCCGATGACACATGACCACTGGAACCGTGTCCACGCTGGGACCAGCCAGGGCCACGTCCACATGGCCTGCTGTGTCCTGGTGTGGTTGGTGTAGCACCAGCTGCACTACTGCTGCTACCAGCACTGTGTGAGTTGGCATGAGAGGTGGCACACACACGTTGACCTGCACTAGGTGGTGTTGCTGGCCTACGGCCACGTGTCCTACACCTCACCCCTACCAGGTGTTCCAGCACAGACAGCTCACGCTCGCGGATTGACATGCCTCGGTCGAGGATTCCAACCATCTCACCTAATCTCCTATCCAGAACATCGGCAAGCTGCTGTTGAGCATTCGCCAATGACTGGATGTTCTCATTTAAGGAATGGATTGCGGCCCTCTGCAGCCTCTGCCCTTCTTGGTTCTGCCGTTCGGCACGTGCCTGTGCCGCCATTACAGTCTGAAACATGCGTCTGGTGATACCAGCTGCTGCACCCTGTACGGCAGGTGCATGTCTACCAGAGCTCCTCCTATGAGCAGCACCAGCCACATGCCTGTGTGGCACATCACCAGTCATTACACTGGCAACATGGTGTGTACTCGCACCTTCTCTAGCCACCACACAGTCCTGCTCAGTGCCAACAGACGATGACTGTCCTTCCTCTATGGGCAACGGTGATGTGGTATGTGTCGGCATCTGAACCGTGTGCGGAGATGAAGGGGACATAGGTGGGATGTTAACCAATGGCGCAGCTTCTGCCCGTGATGACCCAGCCTGTGCCTCATGCATATGGTCATCACCGCTAGTATCTGTGGGGACACTAGCATCAGATGGACCGCAGGAGGGGAACGCACCTACAGCACCTGTGGATACAAAGACATACTGT
Organism: Protopterus annectens; assembly: GCF_019279795.1. Lineage (NCBI taxonomy): Eukaryota > Metazoa > Chordata > Ceratodontiformes > Protopteridae > Protopterus > Protopterus annectens. The sequence continues at coordinate 51,258,810 of NC_056736.1, forward strand.
AAGATACATTACACACACGCAGACACACACGCAGACACACACACACACACACACACACACACACACACACACACACATGCGGAGACACACACACGCTGACACACACACGAGACACACACACATGCAGACACATCATGCATGTGATATTGCAAGTGGCATGCAGCATTCCCACACCACAGCTCAGTGAATGCAGGCCAGACATTAATAGTGGTAGTATGCATACTGCCCTGGGGTGCACACTACATCAAGCAGGTGTCATTTCAGTAGGCTTGCAGTACACACATTCATGGTAGTTTGCATGCATCACCATGATACACCGTGTGGCCACAGGTGGGTTAACACTACACATGGCTGGCGTCACTTTGTCATGTACACCGCAAACATGTGCGATAACATCTGGACATGTGACAATGGTGTCCCACCACATGCACCACATCAAACTGGACGACACAGTGCAGTGTTATGTGTACAGGCTACAGATAGAATGCATGTGTAACAAGGATGTCTGTGCAGGTGTGGTTGGTGTGAGCTGTGTACATAGCTGTACAGTGGGGAGTACGGGCACTGTGCCACTGCATGGCAGCAAGACACAGGTATGTTTCTGTGCGATGCGTAACATGGACGCATTGCATTGCCATGTCTGAAACACAGTCATGCTGTTCCACAGCATGTATATGGTAGACATTGGTGGCACCTCCAGTGGCTGCAGACAGGCATTTCATTTGTCTGGTGTACCACATCAGATGTACAGGGGGTCCACTACAGCTATGATCGCACTATGTGTGGACAGGGTGCAAAGATGACTGCCCACTGCAGATGTACTGTGTGGCAACATGCCTGTGGGTATCACCCATGGCCATGTTTGACTGGGTCATGGACAATTGTGTGTGATGGGCATCGTGTACACATCTCTGTGGTGGCCCATGTGACATACACCCGTACTAGTTTGAGGTGTCACATTCCCGAAGGCTATGCAGACATTGTGGATGTCTGCTATGTCGTGCATAGGTCATGTCATGGTGTGACAATGTTGCAGACAGAACACCACGTGCATGGGACATGTCATGTGCCATGTCACAATGTGTGCACACAATGCAGGGGCATAGGTCACATTGGTAACACCTGTGTGCTGGCCAGATCACAGCTCACTATGTGGTACTGTGTGCTTACCGCAAAGGCATTCCGATGCATACTACACATGCAGCCATTGTAGAGCACCTCCACCATTGTATGCATAGCTGACTGCACATATCACACCGATGGGTTATGTGGTGTCATGCCGGTGTATACTAACGGTTGTATCTACTGTACATGGGTGGCGTGTGTGTCGGGTGGTGCAACCTGTATACCGTGACTGGAGCAGACCCAGGTGTGCATGTCATACCTGGACACATGGGGAATATCTATAAGTGTAACATGCCTATTACTAGCAACAGTCTCACCTGCGACGGACCCATGTCTGTGCGACATGCCACAGGTAACTGTATAGGGGTGACACAACAGTATACACATTATCCATTACTGTAGCCACAGTAAGCACTGTGCATGTCACATCATGTACCTGTGTGGTAGCATGTGTTATGCACATGTCTGCAAACATAACGTAGCATACTGTAGTATGCAGCTTGTGTGGCCATATACCTGACATGTGTTGGTACATTATGTGGTGTACTATGACACCCACACCTACGTCAGTTATCATACACACATGCAATACTGACTTACCAGGCAGCTCCAGGCTCGTTGGTTGGGAGACACCCACCTCCACGATGGCAGCGAGTGTTTCTGCATGTTGTTCCCTGGGTGTCCCCAGACTGGCCAGGAGCTCCTCCGTGTGTGTGAGTGGGGGCTGGGTTGGTGGCCCACCACCTGTCCCACCTTGTTGTCTGGCGATTGCGGCGGCACGCTGTTTCGCATGCCGAATTAGGTCTGTGCAGTGTCGGCGGATCTGCTGGTAGGTGTGGTTGTTGCCACCCACGTTGTTCACCCTCCTGCACATATCCTGCCACAAGTCGTCCCGTTGCTGTGCTTGTTGTGGCACATGGCTGAATAGTATATCGTAGTTGTCATGGAGCAACGGGATAATCACGTCATCCTCCTGGCGGCTGAAGGCTGGCAGCCAGGAACGTGGCATTATCTGTAAGACATAATGATGGTGACAGGTCACATTTACACTGATGCACTGGCATACTGCTGGACATACATTGCTATGACATGTACAACATCTGCACAGTGATCTGTGCGATGCATTATGGCAGTGACACAGCTGACGTGTTGCCGTCACACCATTAAGCAGTGGGTTTCATATCATATCTGTGTGTCAACTCATCACACTGTACACACACCATGTTGATGGTAGCCTGCTGTGGACATGTGTACCTGCCTGCGCCTGTGTTCATATCAGTTGGCACGTGTCCCAATGTGACAACAGTTGTACTGTTTACCTGGATGCTGTGCATATGTCAGTAGGCATCACGTACGCGGCCATTATGAACGTCAGCGGTGGCACTGCACACATACACATGGACACCTGTACATGCATGTGTTGTGCCATGTACATCTACACAGCACTGTACGGGTGTTGGCCATCCTGCCACGGCTCACCTGTATTGCACATGTGATACACATGGGACAATGTGTAACCATGTGACATTTGCAGGAAAGGTCATGCATAGCATGTGCGCACGCACGTTGTCCACACAAACACACAGCACCTGTGACACCACAGGGTGCATCAGTGCCACATTACTGGTGTGGACGGTTGATAGTGCAAGTGCCATTTGTCCATCGCACCATGTAGGACTGTGATAGCACGTGCAGCCTTGCTGAGCAGGGCTGCATGGTATGGCAGGGTATGTCACATACATGGCACTGGGATGTGACCCATCTGGGGGTACTGATATTGGCAGGGTGGCTGTCATTCCATATGTCATTGCTTATGTGTATATGGACATTACACATGTCTATCAACATGGTGTGGACACTGGCCTTCTGCAAGGCAGGATGCACGCTGCTTGGTGGGGGTGTGTATGGTGCATGCAGGTATCGCACATCCATGCATACACATTACCCCTGACAGGTGCTATGTGCTGCGATATTGTTCAACACAGTGCTGTATGTGCCCACACACTGCTATCCCATGCACATGGATGTTTGCCTGGCCTGACATGGGTACCACATATGTCTACATCCAGTGCCTGCTGCCACCCCCATGTCAGCTGGTGCACCGCACAGCGCCATCCCTCCCACAGGGAGAGTGGTGTTGGGCACAGCATGGGTATCCATGTATGGGGACAGGGATGTTCACATAGCAGGGGCACTGATGGTATCGTCGATCGGACCATACACGTATGACGCACACCTCACACACACAGCCCATTCCGTATGTTGTTCGCAACACTGACACAGCTATACTGCTAGGCCGGGGACATTCCCAGACGTACATACACAGATGCGTGCACATCTGTCTGTGGCATGGGCTAAAATAATGGTGGGGTTCGACACATAACGTGTTTGAGTGTGGCTGGCGCAGACCTTCTGTACACATGTCTACACAGCAAGACTGTTCTACAGTAGGCAGCGGTGATGTGCTGTACACATGTCGATTCTGCACATTGTGTTGGTGTCTGTCTGTCCACGGGCCAGTGGAGGGACACACAGGGGTATTAGTGAACATATATGCATGCCACCCTGTACTGCTGTACTGCTAGCTTCTCGGGTGCTACTGTGTCATGGACATGCACACCTTACCCGAACGGGTGGTAGTGGGTTGCCACCCGTACCTATCTCCTCTTGTGGGTTGCTATGATACAACACCCTCTTTGTATTGTATGTTCAGGCTATGCACCTGTGTGGGGCATGTGGGCATGAAATGCACTACTGCGTACCTTTGCACCCATTGCAGACCATGTCACACAGGTACACTGGCAGCCATACACTTCACAGCTTGATGACGGTACAACACGTGTTGCACACACATAACACATATCCTGTGGGACATGGTCATATGTACAGGCATGTACAACAGTCACGTACCACTGCTACCCCTACATGACGGATATGCAGTACATGTGTCGGTACAGCAACTGTCACATGTAGTCGCAATGCCCCCTACCTACATGGCGTGGTACTGCCTGTGGGGGATATGCGTCTGCATCCATGCTATGGCCATAGCTGACAGTTGTACATCGATATGTGCAACATACCTCCTTTGGTGTTCTCTTGGGTGCATGTCCAACATGGCTCCGCATTGTTTGTGTCTGTCACACAGTCATTGTTATACATGGTTTACATGCCAGCCATGGCGTGCTGTGTGTGATTCCATGTACTTCATTGGGATACCGGCATTATACATTATGACGGCGTATTCCACCCATCACATAGCCTTCCTAGATGACACTGTTAGCCAGCCAGTAGGAGGTGTTCCGCCATCTGCACATAGGTCACACAGTACGAGGGCGGCTGACACCCGTTCTGGGGACAGGGTTCTGACAGCTGTGGATGGGTGTGATGCCGTCGACAACCATGACTGCGCCTGATGGTCACATCTTTATGGGTAACATTCACAACACACACCTACCTTCACGTAGCAACACATCATCCACAACAATGGACATTCCTGCCAGAACAATGTGTGCAGTATGTCTGTATGACCACTGCAGGCACCACTGGTGGCCCCAGCATGGCAGCCAACAGCACCAGTGTATATCCCGTGGAACCATGGGTTACACCATTCACAACACACCTGTCTCAGATAACCCTGTTGTGGATCACAGTGCAGTTCCACACATCATGTTACACTAGGCATCATGCACTGATATGTTGCGGACGTGTGAACGGCTGTGCAACTCAACATATGCGCACATGACACATCACCTGGTACAACATGTCTGTCATACCACATGTTATTGTGACCGCCCTGTGATGGCATTATACAGGCTACGTGTACTGGGACATGTGATGGCTCACCGGTATATTCACCCTCTGGGTGTGCGTCTAGCCAAGTGTACTGTAGGCAGTGGTCTGAACACGGGGACACTGTACATTGACCTACTCTGTCACTGCAACTGTTGACTATGCTCATACTGTACTTATACAGGCATGTGGTATCAGACCACTATGACAGTCCTGGTCGACCACACTGCTGTTGCACACATGACCTGCGGACATCTGCCTGGGGTGTGGAGCACACATGTACATCTTCACATGCTATACTGCCTCTGTGGCGGTGTCACATGACTGTCTACAGCAGGGCTGTCACAGGCAGGCATGGCATGTGGTCATGTGGGACAATGCTTGCACCTTCCACTGTGCTGCACACAAGCAAGGCACACACACTAGTGCACGACTCACATTTATCTGTAGTGCCTGGGACCTGCCTCCATGCTCTGCACAGCACACCTGCAAGTACAGATTGTACACGGATCATACCTCACAAGCACATACCTGGACTGCAACACACACAGGTGAGGGGAGCCCACATCACACAATGTTTTGCACACATACTGGATATTTGCCGAACACAATGCATCGTAGGTGCTCCATGTTCAGATACCCATGTTTGGGATCGCTACACACATTGTAACACGCAACAGAGCTTACACTGTACACCACAGGTTACATGCTGTCTGTGTTTTCATACTGTACATTGGGCCTCGGACAGCTGCTACTGCCATGTGCTGACAGCAACCCACACTTCCCTAGAGTGAACACCCATGTACCCACACATGCTTGGGCATGCACTCCACCTAGCTGGGTGACACATTACACAATACATACCATACCTACACTACCCTCAGCATGCACAATACCTCCATGTGTCTGGTGTGTTAAACCTGGGGTTATCCCCCCTTTGGTAGATGAACATATATGCTTCACGGCCCTGCTAGCCACACCCTGGACACACACCCATCGCAGCATACATGGTACATGTGTTCTACAGCCGGTACTACTGCAGTGGGCTGACAGGGGTTGTTAATGGCATGGCACCCCGGCAGATGGACAGTCTACATGACTATGCTGACACATATCACAGTGCACTTCCGTAGCATGTACGCAATGGTAGGGACCATGCTATTCCACACAGAGACATGGCGGTACTGGCCTTTTCACAGACGCCACGGTGGTGGTCATGTCCCATGCACATCTGCTGTATGGGCACATGTGCAGGCTGTTGCATGGTGGGTATATTCACATGTGTGGGGTGCATCACTTGACAGCCATGGTGAGTCATCGTGGTCCATCACATGCTCCAAGGCTAGCTACCTACACATGACTGCCACACATTGCAGTGTGGGTCCTCAGGCAATGTGGTGGTATGTCTGTGTTGTTTGGCTACATCCACATTCGATGTCACATACAACAGTCACCCAGGCATTGCTGACTGAGATAATGTTGGCAACATGCCAGGCAATGGTGTACCTACCAACAATACACACTCTCACTCACTACAGGGTTGCAATCCATACATGGACATCGTAATGTCCCTGTGGACACATACATGGTACTGCCATGCACACGTTATGTCCTAAGACACTGTCCCGATGTCACCTTCCGAGCTCCCTAGCTGTTATGTCCCGCCAACCTGTTTGGTATGTGTCTCCACACCAGCCCACTGACCTCACTGCTAGCCTGTTGTCAGACATTGTGTACCTTGACCGTCACACTGCCGCATCTATCGCACTACACATGGGTGGCACTGCATTGCACGTGTGGGACTGCATTCGTACACCCATGACTGGGCCATTCTGTATGGCACTGGGGCACATCCTCACAAACGTGCTTCACACACTCATTGATGACCTCCATGCCTTTACTGGCACCCTTGTTGGGCTTCTGTGTGCCACAGCACACCACATACACATGCTGGCCACCTGTCATACCATTGCATGGGTGTTTGGTGTAGTACAGAGGGCAACAGATCAGACATTGTCCTCAGATTGGCCTTCAGCACCATTCCACATTCTGGTATTGGCAATGTACACATCCACCGTCACATCATACCCTGTGTCTCAGGATGTTAGGCTGTATGACTCCTGGGCAGGACACACAGTGGTGCCAGCATATCATGCTACCTACTACATGTCAGGTACATGTGGCATTACACAGTCCTCAGTCATGGGGCCCCTCATGTTCAGTATTTGCTTACATACACAACATGCTGTCACAGAGTACTGTCCATGCCTAGATATCCCACGTCTACATACCTGGCACCATTATAGCTCCACCAGCTCATACAGATAACAACTGTATGGGTGTCGGTGTGGCAGATACATCATGTGGGTGTCATGGCATCAGGATGCATGACACATGGTGCATGCACATCACCTTTGCATGGCAACATTCATCCACTGAGTATCACATGGATACTGTCCCCATACATGCATATCAAATTGTACATGGTTGCTGTACACACACATGCCCCACATGGTGCTGTGGTTGACATATTCCACTGTGGCATGGGTACACATCTGCAGGGCCACACCTATCTGTACTGTGTATGTTGACAGTACATAGCTAGCCATTGTACCTGTGGCATACACACATCTACACACGGGCAGGGTTACAATACCACATTTGTGGTGTACCTTCCATGATGGCTACGACTTTACATGGCACAGCATTATCATGCCATGATGTGTACCAGGCTCAGTCAGTTTACATCTGCGGCTGACTGACGGGTAACACATCTGTACACATCTGCATACCACATACACAGGGGTGTCTTCTGCTCTGACATGGACCATGTCCTCCACATTACTGATGCATGTAGTACTCATACATGGCAATTGCAGTGGGCAGTGTGAACGCACCAGTCATGGATATGTGCACACATGCCACATTGCATGGGCTGGGCTTCTGTGTTACTTACGCAGACACAACACACACCGTGCTGAGGAACATAGGTCCTGTGCACATCCCACAAGGACACACAGTGGCACTGTTCATGTGATATCTCCCTTGCTATTTGAGTGACACGTAGTCATGGTACCACCACAGCAGCAGTACTGTGTAGACATGCAGTTGACACCCACCTCTTCTGTTCACTGGACACTACCATGGGGAGGTGACACTACTGTGTCCACTGCACATGTGTTTACACATGGACCTGCCGGACTTCATTGTTGCCCACATTGCACCTGCTACAGATCGTTTATCCATGGTTACTTGATGTTCCTTCCATTTCGGATGGCTATTATGCTACTACTCTGTCCCATATGTACAGGCCATACATATCCTGTTATTGTACATAACAATAGGCCATAACTCCATTATGCATGATATGCCTGTGATACTGTGTATGATGTCTGTCATATCCACCATGACAGCTTTACATTACACATAGTTGACATAGTATCCCCTACTGCAAGGCATACGTTCACGTCGTGCGCACATTACGTATGACATCGACGGTATATGCCCATACACATGTGTGCTGTTACAGTATACATACATGTCCTATCCCCTGCTATGGCACTTCCTTGTTGGACATCCACTGCCAGCATCGGCGTGTGGTGTGGCATTGTTCTGTGTTCTGCCCCCCTGTGGCAGCCCTTGTGTTATCCCGGCTGTGTACATGATGTCCCACTGCTGTGCACACGGTGTCCACAGTCATTGGTATGCTCAGCAGGATAGCACTACATAACCACCTTTCACCACTCTCTGCATTATGTACAAGTATCCTTACTTACAAACACCGTTCACATACAGTGCAGCTTCATACACATCATGCGTTACACACCGTACATATCGTGGGTTCTACATACCTTTATGTGTTTCCTTCTGTTTTCGTTCGTGTCTCGCTATTGCGTTTCTCACTATATCCGTTTGTAGGTTGTAGTTCGGTATGAGCATACGGTTTGAATATCCCGGAGTCATCCTTATATCCGTCGTTACCTGCAACATGTGGGTTCATCACACCAATGGCTGTTCCTCAGTGTGTACTTGTGCGCATATCACCTGTGCATCTACTCCATTCGTACATTACGCGTCGTAACTAGGGCATGGTTGCATTCCTCACCTGGGCGTTGGTTATTTGCCCTACCTTCGTGGAGATGGTCTGTATTGTGTTATGTTATGTGTAACTGCAACCACTATGTGTGGCGTCAGGTACATTTCGCACTGGTGTTAGCCGTGGATTGTGTGTGTTGGGTATGGTATTCTGTTCGACATGTGGGTGTCCCTGTCCTAACGGCATATGTTGATGGCGTCTTGCATTCGGATGTGTAACATAGCTGTTGTATTCCTTTAAACAACGGATGCAAGTATGCATCCGCTGTTGATAGTGTTTCCCACACGAGATGTTGCGGTTATGCAGCTGTCATTGACTGCCTGTATGTTTGTGCGGCTTGTATCCCTTTGATATGTGCAATGGGGAATATCGAGGGTTGTAGGTGACGGATACGGGTTGTGGGCCTTGAATCTCTACATACACGGTATGCTTGTCTGTGTGCTCCATCCCTGCCTGGGAAGTTGGCAGTTACTTGTCTGTTGTTCTGGGAGTGTAGGTAGTGTTGTTGTCATGTGGTGTTGGTATCGCCTGCGTGTGTGCTTCCTGTATGTATTTCTCCGTCACATCGGTGGTATATCTGCGGTTGTTTGTACGTGACGACTATCCATTGTCATTCTGTCCCGGATATTTACAGTCATTGTGGTCCTGTACTTTGGACGGCCTATTTGCTAGTGGTTGCCACCTCTTCAGGTGGCGATTGCTTGCTTGACACTTGTAGAACAGACAGCGGTGTTTACGGGCCGATACGTGGCCACGATCAATACCGGGGTAGCATATGCGTATTTCCGCAGTACATTGCTATTGCTGTGTGACTTTGCCGACGTATCGTTTTGCAATTAGCATATCGGTGTCATACATACGGTCAGGATTTCTACATACGTCCTTTCCATTTCATGTTGGCTATATTCCTGTGGTACATTCTGGGACATTTTCACTTTGCATCGTTATATGTTGCCACACGCATAGCCAGGGAGGGGCTCTCAGTACTACTTTGGGAGTACTGGTGTACATACGCCTGTGGTTCCTATACTGTATGCCTACACATGTTTTTCCACTCTGCCTGTCACATGGCACCAACATACACATTTTACAGTGGCACACACATTACACTCGCACAGCGGAACACACAGCACCGTCACCGCACATGTGCACATACTGCAGCAGTCACAGGGATGGTTGCACACAGTACCTGCGTGGCCTGCATCACCGGCAGCAGTGTCTACCTCCACCCTCATATCATCATAGTATTACCCGCACATGTACTGTTACTGTACTGTGGCCTGGCGATCATCCCGACTCGCGGTTATGCATTTCGATATGTTGAGCTTTCCATGGGTGGCGGTTTCCTGTTCTGTTAAACCTCCCGGATGCTCAGGTTGTAGTTCACTATGTTTACTATGTACAGATATCGCTTGTTACTTCTCCGTCACCCTGCATCCCTCTCATTCCCTGTCTTACCTGTTGTACTTTATATGTATATGTGTACATATATTTCTATGTGTGTGGTTATATCTATCTCCATATCTGTATATGCACATATGTACATGTCTATATGTATACACCTTGCAGCAAACATGGCAGCATACAGCAACGCCGTCTGCTGTAGGACCCACGTACGGTTCAGGTGTTGGCGTTCCATGCTCCGCTAGCTGTTGGGTGTGCAGTGTTTGGGTGCTGCCTATGTTGGAGTCACACATGGGGCCACCCATACGGTACACTTTACGGGTGGCCATGTTTGTGTGCCGTCCATTTCACTGTGTGTGCAGGTAGGGAGGTGTCAAGCCATGGGGCCTACGCTGTCAGATTATGTGCTATACGTTCCCTCTTTGCCAGGGCATAGGCATATTGGGTACGCCTCCGTCTGCCTACTGGGGCTGGCACAGTGTGTTCATGGTCCTGAACCCTCTGTGCCTGTACTGGCCTTGGCAGTTGTGGTGGGCTTTGTGGTCCTTCACCATTATGTCCCTGCAGCAGCTGCTTCCGCAGGATCATATTATGTAGCATGGCACATGCTATGAATATGTGGGCACATGTGCCTGGAGAGTACTGCAGGGCTCCACCGGATGTATCCAAGCACCGGAACCGTGATTTCAGCATCCCAAACACACGCTCTATGATTATTCTGGTTTGTGCGTGTGCCTCATTATGGCGTTCTTGCATGTGTGTGTGTGCATTTCTGATGGGAGTCATCATCCACGGCTCCAGTGCATAGCCAGCATCCCCCACAAGGTGGCCTTGTGTGATGTCCCCCCTGGCGAATACCTGATACAGCTGTGAGGCATGCCAGATATGGGAGTCGTGGTAGCTTCCAGGGCTGCTAGCACACACATCCATGATAATGCCCTGCACATTGCACACGACCTGGCAATTGATGGAGGGGAATCCCTTGCGGTTTATGTAGCATCTACCCTGCTCCCCAGGTGGTGACTTGATTTGTATGTGCGTACAGTCTATCGCACCCAGTACCTCCGGGTATTGTGCCACACAGTGGAAGTGGTGCATATTGCTAGCCAACTCCTCCTGAGATCTGGGGAAGTATATATGCTCATTCGCATGTGGTAACATGGCATCCAGAAACTGGTGTAGTACCCTGGATGCTGATGCCTGTGAGATACCCATTATATCCCCAGTTGGCCTTTGAAAGGTACCTGTGGCCAGTATTCGCAAGCTTACACATACCTTTGTGTCCACTGGGATGGGCTCCCCTCTGTTGTTTCTTGTTCTCAGGCGTGGCCGGCACAGCTCCGCTATTTTCTGTAGAGTGTCCCTATCCACCCTGTAATGCTCTACTATCTCCAGGTCTTGTAGCCCCTGGTAGGTTACCCTTGGTCTGAACACTCTCCTTCTCCTCTGAGGCCTACGGTAGTTGCCGGCACCCTCCTCCACAACTCCGTCTGTCTCTAACACATGCTGATGGATCACGCGCACGGCGGCACCCAACATGTACATTTTAAAAGTTCCCCGTGTGTTTACACCTAGAGTGCGGCGTTTGGGAATACACGACTGTGTGTTGTGTGCATTCACACTTTATACTGTTGTGCTGTACACCCGGTGATGTCATAGGGTGTGTCTGTGCGGCCGTATCTGTGGATTATCTTCCGTGTTTTACCGTTGGCACTGCAGCGCTGTTGCCTTTGGTGTTGTATTACTCTTGCCTGCATTGTATTAGCTTTCGACCTTACCTTACTGTTTCTGCACGTTGCGCCTACTATTTCCCGGCTTGCATCCTGCAGAGCCCTGTCATGTGTAGTTTCTGGGACATGGCATATCGTGCGTTTTGTCTGCCGCCGCCATTATGCTGCCTGTCTACTTGGCTCTGCTGTATCGGTTCTTCACTCTTTGCAATCTGCTACCTACCCTACTTTCTTTGCATTCATATGCCTCCCCTATCCCGTTTTGCAGGTTTCTGCATGCAGAGTTGTCAGCTGCCGCCAATTGGCCTTCGTGGGTTGATTGGTGTTGATTGCTCATTACTGCTCCAATTTCACTGCTTCCGCATTTCCTCATATTCTCAGCATCACCTTCCTGTATCCGTTATTGTTGACGGGGCGGGCGTCACATGACTGGGTTAAGGGAACGTAGTCATCCTCGTGCATATGCATCTCTGCGCGCATTGTGTGCTCTCAGCTCAACTATTTCCCCACACGCTGGTCCTGCTGCTGTGATGTGCGATGTACAGCCCATGTTTAATGGGCTCCAATGTACTTCCTCCTACAGTGGCACACCCCTCTGCGGTTGACATGTATTCCCTCTGAGCCACTCCTCTGTGTATTACCGCTGTGCCGTTTGGTCCAGCCTTACGCGGCGGGGTTTTGCGATTCAGTATCATCTGCCTCATTTGCATGGCATTGACTACTAATTCATAGTTACCGTGCCGAACACTGCCGCGACTCCTTGGCAACCCTTGCACCGTGGATGTGGCTTTCCATGCATACCATGGTGTATTGTGTCTTTGAAGCTGATGTGTATTACACTGCTCTTTTATGACATTGTCATATTATTTCATTGTTTAGCACCTTCCGTGGACATGTCCTGGGGTTCTGCTGTGTGTTTCTGTGGACATACCATTTATGTCATTGTTTACGTGTTGTGCATGTTTTCTTTTGACATTCTCTGTGTCTTTCGCCATTGGCATATGGCAACAGTGTGATACCTGACGTTGACAGCCTTCCGTTACTCCTATGTCATGTTTGGGTAAATGTAAACCGTTTTTTTTTTGGTTTACATTGCCGTGCCCTTATGCTACGCCTGCGCCACTTCGTGGATCGCTATATGCCTTCATTTGCATGGTGCAACACCACACATGGGGTGTTTAACATACCTATGCCGGAGGCGGCGGAAATCCGGTGCACGCCGGTAGTGCACGTGGATTTGGATCGTACCTGAATCGCTCGGCGGCCATATCTGGCGTTGTAACGCCTACGCTATGCGTGCGCCTGGCGCAAGGTTCATGAATCCCGGGGCAAGTCTATTTGTGCTAGTAGCACAACAGGTAGAATGCTTGCTTTTGATGCAGAAGACTAAGGGTTCTACTCCCACAGTATTTAGATGGACAGCTGATACTGTACTGTGTTGTACTTTTAAAGGGGGTGGATGCTGCAGTCCTGAGAATATCCTCTTTGGCGGCAATACTTAATAACTATGTACCCATTCCTTTTTGCAATATCACAAGCTTATCATTTCTTTAATGCAACAAACAATTTATTCCTTAAGGGCAACAGGCACTTTATTTGTAAAACAATTAAATATAGAGTTGTTTGCCGGCAGCAACCTCTTCATTAGTTACAGATTTCTTTAATGTGGAATTATTTAGATGACTTTTACTTGTACAGAGATTGTGTAGATTTACTGATACTAATGGACTGTTGACGTTTGAGTACATTTTTATCATGGAAATGTTCTGAATTGGGCAGTTTTGTTATAACTGGTTCATGCGTTTTGTTTAGTTACTTACTCCAAAAATGTTCAAAACAAATTTAAAATGCACTCTAGCAAGTGTGCTCTATTATACAAGGAATGTCAGGAAACTGTGTCAAAGAACACATGTATGTTTCATGTGCAAGGGACCTACGATTTGACAACAGCCCAAACATAAACTTTATCTGCCACTGGCCAGATGCATTTTCTTTGTACGTGGGTTTCAATGCCATTTCAATGAATGTGAGTTTCAAGGGCAGACAAATTTGAATGCCGTTTTCATTGTGAGACTGCATTGCTTTGTTTAGCAGATGTTTTAGTGTTTGTGCTGTAAAATACAAAAAAAACTTTTAAATCAAATCCAAATCATCGTAGAAGTAAAGCAGTATGCACATTGCAGTGTTTATGGTAAATGGGGTGAAATAGCCAAGTAATGGGACATTGGAATGGCTGCAGGGGGTGTCTCCATCCGACGATTTTGTGATGGGAAGGATGGCAAACTCAGACAGCCTTGGCACAGCTGAACTACACCTCTCAACTGTCCAGATTTTCACAGAATTAATAGATTTTTGCTTCTTCTTCTTTTTGGTTTGTTCCTCATAAAATGTGTGGTTTTCTGACAAATCATTTAGGAATTAAGTCACTAAATAATGACAGACATTGAGTTTCAGACTTCATAACCTTCAGAAAAATGCATGCTAAAGCAAGACCTGTTCTAGCAACTAAGTTTATACAAAGCAATTTTTTAGTACTGTTTGTATGTTCCCCCAATATATTTGGCCTTGTCCAGATTTCCTGCGTTAACAGGTTGAGAGGTATGTGCAAATTGCTTTATAGAATTGGGCATATCCAAACCTTTCCACTGTCTCTGATTTTGGCTCAAAATGTTGCTCTCCCTCTAATCCCTCCGAAAAATGTCAATTTTGGAAGAAAATATGGAGGGTTTTCAATTAATAAATTACTGTAATAATCAGAATTATAGATTACTTTTTCACAAATGTATGTAGATTTGTTTATTTTGTCAGCTGCTCAAGTTAACAGTGCTAATATTAAAAAGTGTCCCTTCTTTGACAGGTTCCCAGCTGTATTGTGTGGCTATTTTATATTTTTGCATCATATTTATGGTCCATTTTCCATAAAATTGTGGTTTTCTGGCAAATTAGCGGCAAATCATTAAAGATTGAAGTAAGAAAATGACAGACATTTCAGTTTCAGATTTCATACCTTCAGTAAATTCATACTAATGCAAGACCTACTAATTTATTAGAAAGTTTATAAGAACACTATTTAAATATTGTCCTTAATTTTGGGCCTGACTTTGTCCAGATTTCTTACTCTGAGGTTGAGAGATATGACAAATGTGTCAGGGCCATTGCAGTCAGCCAGAGACATTTCAAGTTGTGACATACTTGTTGCACCACACTCCCCCATGTAGTGACTCTGGATGTGTCCAAGCAAGGCAAGGAGCAGTTATGCAGTGTAAGTGGGCAGAGTACCCCCCCCCCATCCAAGGTAGACACAAGTACTACAGTGGCTTTTCATCTGTCTTGCTTGATTTTGCAGAATGTTCTGGTTTTCTGTCATATTTTTTATACTGTTGATTTATGCTTATTATTACTCAGAAAGTGCCTCTTGTTCCATGTTTAAGTAGCAATGATTTCATGACCATCAAGTAAGCTTGTCTGAGATTGTAAGATGCAATTAAGCTTACTCTTAAATAATTACCAACATTGAAAGCCTTTTTGTTGTTGCCATGCAGAGAATACTTACATAACTAGATAATGTATAAGCCTTGGGTATTGAAATGCATATGACAGTATTTGTAATAAAGGACAGGATTACAGTATTTTAAGAAGCTCATTACCTTTGTTGGAGCCTTGCCATCGTCTTTGCAGTCTTTACTCATAAACTAAACAGAATGCCAATCTATCATGAGTGGTCCATAACATGTGCAGTAATCCTTTAAGCAATTTATCTTGAGCTTGTTTCTTGTTTGCTGTTCATTTTTTACTTTGATCATGTTTTCCCAACGAAACAAGTAGATAGTTGTCAGGCAACTGGTCTTTTTTGGATAAGAAACATTTTTACAAGTGGGGCAGTATCATTGCTACTTTCAGCATGTTACTTGGTACTTTTTATAAAGATGAATATAAATTATAATTAGAACTGCAGTGCAAGGAGAAGTGGTTTGAGATGAGTGCTGCTTTTTTTGACTGGCAATCCAGTAATGTATTTAAAAAGTAATTTATCTTTTCATACCTCACAACCTTTTTGTTTCCATCTAGATATTAAGTAAGCTGTCATGCAGCCAATGCATTGAAATATTTTTTTTCTTCTACACTTCATTTTGTCTTGATTGGACTCTCATAATGATGGTTAGGCACCCAGGGCAGTGTATTTAATTAAAGTTCCAGTTTTTGCGGTTTTGAGCATAGCTCCTCCCCTTTCTAGTTGGCCACATCCCCATTGCCCCACCCATTCAGCTGTCGCCTGCATCCCCTCTTCGATTTGAAGTCACCAGCTGCCACTGAATATGAATGATTACCTTTTCATACTTTGCACTTCCTTACTCTCCCTTCTTCACTCCTTCTCTTACTTCAATACAGTTTCTCTTACCTAACTCTTTAAATATCTCATAACCTTGTTTGATGTCTGAGTTCATATTGCAATGCCAGTTTGTATTATACAAACTTACCTTTAATTTCTTTATAAACTGGATAAACTTTTTCTAAATATTAAGTCATTGCCACATAAGTTGGATCTATTCTTAACCAAGGTTTTCACATAATGTCTAATTTGGTATAATTGTAAGTGTTGATGTTTTGCATTATTTTTGAAGATTGTAAAACTATCGTTCTTAAAATGTTTTTGTAATACTTTAAAGCTTTTCTCCCAGGGCTTCTGGTGAAAATGAGTACCTACTCAATTGGACTTCCTGGTAATCAAATATCAATAATTAAATAAAAAAATAAACACAAATGTCAGTTTTGGGGTCCCTAAGGATCTGCCTGGAGGTAATGTGTTCCTTGACTAACATGGAGACTTCACCGCAGTTGACATGTGGTCTGAAGGGGTGTAAAGCACAAACACCTGGTATAGATGAAGTATTCTATTTACATTTAAACCAGTTCCCATTCACTATGCAGATGTTTATGTTTTCAAAATATAGGAGAACCTCAAGACCAGGCAACTTATTCTGTAGATGTCTGGTAGTGACGAGAGGCACCTAAATGAGAAACCAATTAGAAACTGATATGATGGAAAAATCCATCAAGTGGACTTTGAAAAAAAAAAAAAAGAAAAAAAGTAGTGGCAGGGTAGCAGATGGTTTATGCAGTATGTGGAAGCCATAGTAAGGGAATATCCTCAGTGTCTTTGTTGGATTTGCTAGTATATAAAACACACACACACACTACATATACATATGCATGAATGTGTGTGTGTGTGTGTGTGTGTGTGTGTGTGTGTGTGTGTGTGTGTGTGTGTGTGTGCACATTCAGCACTATGGTGGTTGTTGGATAGGGAGCCTTGAATCTGACAGGATGTCTTATGTCACAGCAATGATGACTGTACCCACAATATTGATGCTCAGTGTAAGACACCTTACACGTGAGTTTGATATACCTGGATGTGAGCCACACATGTCTGTACAGAAATGTCTGCCATCAGTTATCCAAGAAGACTGTGTCTGCTAATAAGTTTATAGAAACTAATACAGCTCAGGTTCAGTAGTCTGCTCCTGCTGCCACAACAGCACTTTGGAAGTTATGTACTGTAATCTGTGTCTCTCAGTTGTGTGGGTGCTACTGTCAGATATAAGCACTACATCTTTGCGTTTACATAAAGGTCTGGGACTCTGTTAAAAAGGTCCATGGGCTAGTTCACTTACATAATAAACACATGATAAATAGAACTGACAGACTGACAGAGGGAAAGACAGATAGCCATTCTGATTAACACATACATAAATAAATAAATGTTATACTACTACTACTACTGCATCAGGTTTGCTTACTGTTTAAGTATTAAAAGCAAATGGTAAATGACAGGTTAGAACAGATTTCATATTCAATAGTCAATGACTGACTGCTATTCCCAAACCACAATGTTGATTTTATGGGTACTGAATGCTTTGGCATTTACCTCTTTACCTACTTTGGCACATTCCAATATAGACTTGTAAGCTGATTTATTTATTTATTTTTTTTTTGTAGGATATCTTCATAATGTAGCAATCTGTTAACTACATGCTTCAGTTACATAGGCTACTCTTAGCATCTCAAACTTCTGTCCCTGCATGTTAGACCTGCACGTAAGACCTCACACTGTAGTTTATGTACAACAGTATGAATGAGTCTGCTCTTTAACATATATCAGTAAAAATACACACAAAAATATTTTGAGACTTTTCTGGCTGTTTAGTTTTCTTTGACAAAATGCTGGCATTGTATTACCTAGGCTTGGCAAGGGTTAGTAGTTAAGGTTCTCCTCAAAGAGAGAAATGGTTAAGGCTCTTCTCATAGAGAGAAAGCGACGTTTTTATCCATGGTGATATTTGGTTTCTCCCTAGGATGCTGACAAAATCAGTCTGAAGTGACAGAAGAGGTAATGGATCAAATAAAATGAGGCTCTGTGATTACAGCAGTAGTCTTCATGAACAGTGCACCCATGTCTGTGTGTCCATGTGCGCTGAGACTTACATGGCTTAATCTTGGAGACAAGCATATGCTACTGGTGATGTAATTGCCATCTATCAGGAAAAAGCCAAGTATTTTTTTGCAGCTGGTGGAGGAATAGTTACCTGTCTCAGGAAACTGGCAGTAATTTCCTTTGCATCCTCTTTTCAATATAAAAATACATTTGTATGCACTGTTTTTTTTTTTCTGTCTGCAGATCCAAAGGTCTTTTCATTTGCTAGACTAAATTTGTAGAGGTAACTTAACAACTACTGCACTGTGGATAGATTAGATAAAAGTTACATTACTGAAAAATAGCAATGGAAACAGCATATTTGTTCACTGTCGCTAACTACTTTCCTCCCATTACTTTGCTTCCTGATTCCATATTTCCTCACCACTTATCCTGCTCAGCTGTACTGAAGTCATACCTTGTGAATGCTAGGTCTACAAATTAGCTAATAGAAATAGTGTGCAGCAAGATACACTTTATGTGAATGTAGACAGCGGATTACTATTATGTAAACCTTGTCTAATAAACTGGCAGTTGAGGCCAAGGAGCTCATGAAGAAAATGTTGCAAAGGGTTAACTAAGAATTATTTTGAGAATGGAATGTTTAATAATGATAGTTGTGATGCTAGACTGGGAAGTAAAGGTGAAGTTATAAGTAAATGAGAATATATGACACACTGTTTCATATATATATATATATATATATATATATATATATATATATATATATATATATATATATATTTGTAGTATTAAAGTGTCATATATATTTGTAGTATTAAACAAATGAGAAGACAGGGAGGGGAGATGTTACATACACTACATGATAAAAATTTAAATTTTTTTTCAAATAATTTTTTTTTATTTTCCAAATAATATAATGTTTAACAATACAATGATCAATAAACAAGTATTATAAACCTTTATATACACCACGTAAAATTGACCTGAACCAAGGATGGAAAAAAAATTAATAAAATATATGAAATTAGTAACAAAAATTTATAATATTCAATTAATAAAGTATAAAGTTACACATTCATTATTTAGGGTTCATTTTTAATGTCTCGATAAGAGTTAAAATGTTTTCCCAAGGATTGTTTGTCCATGTTTTAGGTGAAATTCTCGATTCCTTCACCTTGATTTCTAATGTCTCTGTTTCTTCCATCAATCTCAAGAATTCTTCCAGAGTAGGTTCTTGTGAAGACTTCCACTTTCAAGTTATGCATTTTCTTGCCACAGCTAGTATGGACCAAAGTAGTATTGTCCTCTTAAATGTTAATGATACTATTGGAATGAATAAAAAATGAAGTTTTTACACCCATTGTCATGTCATACAGAATGTGTGATATAGAAGCATGACAGACACATTTAGATCTGATAAAATGATGTTTATTTTGCATAATCAAGTATGTGTGTAAGAAGCATTTTACCAATCAACCCCCTATGGAAACCATAAAACCAAAACTCGATTGCCATTATTTTTGTGCATACCCTGAGCTCATTTTGACACTAGCCAGCCTACCAGCACATTATTGGACATGCATGTGAGCAATATGTGGTCCATGATTGATTAGAGACTCTGGATCTGAATGGAGAATCAAGTGACTGATGCCAGTTCATGTTCCTTGGGGCAATTGCACGGGCAATTACCTTAGTCAAGCATCTGCTAGTGGAGATTGGTGCTGTGGCTACATGCATACATACATGCTGCTTAGTGTCAAAGGGGAGAAAGGGCTGGAACAAGTGCCTCATGGCCTCATGCATGATCTGTATTCTACCTCCAGTTCTGCACATTTCTTTGATTCTTCCCCACCTAGAAAAAAATCAGTGTATTGCAAAAGAAAATCCTCTCCCACTTACAGTTGTGGATCCCTTCCCTCCCTCTGTGTATGTAAGTTGATGAAAGAACTAATGGCCGAAGGTAAACCTTGACACTAAATATCACATCCAGGTATAGAAATAACATTCTTTCCTATTATCTTCATATTTTCCTTCTGCAAACTGCTAACAGAAAGCATCTGAAATTGTCTCTGCTGTGGTAAACGAAACAGCCAGTAGATCCTTGAAGGTCTTGGATAGTTTCCTGAAAGTTACATTTACAAACACAGCCCCCCCCACAAAAAAAAAAGTTATAATGAATTAAACTGCATATCTCTAAAAGAAACCTACATTTTTCTTCAGCTATCCATTTTTCTACTATGGTAATACCCATGAACTTCCCCTTCCCATTAAACAAATATACCAGCTTTAAGGCTTCTTTGTTACATAGCAGAGCTGAATTCTCCAAGTTACTGTCATTTTGGAAGGTATGGGTCATTTCATTTCTAGTTTGGTGGGTCAGCCTGTAGCATATCATTTCAATGATTAATTTCAATGAAATTTTACTTGAAAAAAAGTTCAAAAATAAATTAAGATAATTTACTCCTAAAGCCAAAACATTAACTCTGTAAAAAGGGGAGCATATTGCTATTCTGATATCGACAGAAAGTGAATATAAAAATATAGCCATATTAAACTCCTTAAATTATGCAATATTAGATATGACCTTTTATTTGCGTATTCAACAAGATGTTTACCCTTGTAAAATAATCATGAAAGTAAACACAAACCTAAACATATGCAAACTAGAAAATAAAATGAAACAATAAAACTGCAGTATATTAATACCTTATTGAAAAAAGGTAAAGGGCAGGGTTCAATAAAGCCTATGTGACTTGCTGGAGCTGTGTGCAAGTCGCGCTGTGATGTGCACTCATTAGCGTGCCGATTTGCATTCAGTAAGCAGCTCTCCACATAGAATCGCACAAACTTGGTAAACATCATGGCATGCTAATTACTGCATAATTAGCTGAATTGTATGCTAATCAACCAATCCAAGATGATGGAGTTATTCAACAAGCTATAAAGCAATTGTGTACACTTAGTGTAGCCTTTTGCCTTGCACAGCAGAACTTATTGGAATACAGCCACAGAAACTACACTAGAGGGAATGCTGATAGACCACAGGTAAGCAGGAGCAGGATATTTAGACCTCTTTTAAATTTTCATGGCCTGCATGAATGGAAATAGTAGAGCAATGCAAGATGGAGAGAAACATGCTCCAGGAACTCTGCAATATCTGCTGTCCTCACCTGAGAGCAAGGGCAAACTGAGAGGAATCAATGCCTGTACAGACCTTGGTACGTGTAGCACTTAGAATAGTAGCTACAGCAGCTTTTCAGTGACCCACAGTGGACATGATGGGAGTGTCACAGGCATCAACATCCAGGATCTTACACCAATTCCTGAATGCTGTGCTACAACTTGCCAGTGGCACTATATATTTCCCCCTACCCTGAGGTTAGAACTAGAACTATACAGGAGTTATACCCCATAGCACACTTCCTAAAGTTTTGAGTGCCATAAACTGCACACACATTGAGAGTAAAGCAACCCTCCAGGAACAGGGAAGGGTTTACATCAACAGAAAGGGGTTCCACTCCATTAACTACCAGATCATTTGTAATACTAGGAGAATAATCCTGTGTTGGCAACTCTGGCAGTTACCAAGAATCTTATATCTGGTGCACCTCACAGCTCTACTAGAGGTTTTCCACATTTGGTGTCTCACAAGGTCATGTACAGGGGGATGCAGGGTATTCACTTAAACCATGAGTGATAATGCCCATCAGAAATACACACCACACATGACCATGAAGGAATACTATAATGAGGTACATGCTCAAACAAAAAATATCATAGAGCATGTTTTTGAGCTTTTGAAGTCATGGTTTGGTGCCCAGGTACATCAAGTTGGCTCTGCAGTATGATCCCAGTACTTGTGCCAAAATTATTACAGTCTGTGCTATCCTACACAATATCATCCTCTGAAAACAACTGCAGCATAAACTCCAAGGTCTAGGAGCAAATTTTCTACCACCACCACTGACACGGTCACCATATTCACATGCAGGTGAGGAGTCAGAGGGCGAACCCCCAGCTCCTGAGTGTGTAGGTAGACATAGGTGTGCACAATATGCCCTCTAACTTAAGGGGTACACCTTTCATCTTATGCATATACATAGAATAAAACTGATGCTAGGCAATGCTCACAGTCTTCACTTACCCATGTAATGGCTGTGTGTTGCTAGCATCAGATTTAGCCACAAATTATAACAGTTATAACTGCAGGGCTATCAAGGAAAGTGTTAAACCTGTAATAGAAAACTAAATGTATAAGAACATGAATGAATGGCAGATACCTGCTTACTGTTACCTGTGAATGTACCTAAGTAGAATGTGTGTGAATTGTCCAGCAATTACATCAATATATGATATGACTAACTTCTGTAATATATATATATATGTATGCAGTTTAACAACTAAGATGCCTCATGCATCTAAAATACCTAGTAAATAAAATGCAGTCCAAAGTCTACTTACTCCTACATTGTCACAGGTGGAGCAAAGAGCATGAATGCTGTATCAATGATTTCAAGATAGGAATTACAAGATTAATATGCTGTAATAATTCAGAAAAAATTCCATGTTACATCTACAATACATATCCTAACCATTCAGTTAGCTATCCAACCTGTGCATCAGACATATACATATGCAACCCTGAATAAAAAAGATAGTAAAACGGTGATGGCACAGCTATCACTTGCACAGGGTGCGGGGTGGCAGGAGGCCAAAGCTGACACCAAAGTAATGAGTGATGGCGTGTGTGTTTGTGTGTGTGTGTGTGTGTGTGTGTGTGTGTGTGTGTGTGTGTGTGTGTGTGTGTGTGTGTGTTTGTGCGTGTGTGTGCATGAGCAAGAATTATAAGCAGGAAGGAATATAGGAAACATCAAAAGGCCACTGAGACAGGATGACCTACGGCCCTCATTAATGTCTCATACAGCTGGTATGTGTGGGGGACTGCATGGGCATTCTATGTGAAATGTGTGTGTGAATGTCTACATGATGACAGCCAAGTCGGCAGGTATGAGCCATGCATGGTAGCGGTATCAGTTCAACTTCATCTCCCCAAGTTGTGAGAAATGGCTCTGCCAGGAGTTGCACTGGCACATCCATGGCCATGGTCAAATGTAGTGGTGCTACCTAAACATGAGTGATGTCTGGTGGACAAGCTCTACTCACGACTACACACAAGTTAATGATCCCATGGACTATCATGTCAGGATGTGTACACCTTAACCACAGATGAAGCAGTGGAAGTAGTACCACTAGTGAAGCAGGACTGAGCATAGCCACATTGGCTAATAACAGATGATATTGTGGCCCTACAGTCATGTGGATGCTGTCCCCCTCCCAGCAGACATTTCATTACAGGCACTGCCCATTCCAGTGTTGCATTCATCTGATGCTTTGAATCAACAAATTGTGGAGACAGTCTTGCATATCAGATTGTGCACACCCAGAACCCTAAGCATGTCCTTTGAGTCCCTCATGGAATGTGCCTGTGGCTCCATAATGGTTCTATACATACATCAAGTGTCAGCTAATAAAACACAAGCATCCAGTGGAGGGCAGACAACAGGCCTTCTTCAATCACCACTGCAAACCCTTCTGCATGGCACCTCACCCACACTTTGGCTACAACCAGAGCCAACAACCACTGAAACCGCAGTAATCACACTACCCTGATCAACTGTGTCATCCTCAATCTGTCCAGTATCTGAGGGCTCAGTGGAGTGGGTATACATTGGCATACTAACTGTGTCTGAAGGAAGCACAGGGGATGTGTAAGTAGCAACCTCACTGTCAGATTGAACCTGTACACCCCCCAACTGTGCATCTGCTTGTTTACCATTATTATCAGAGCCTACCAATACACCAACATAAGGTGGTATGAGTCCGACACTTCCAGTTTCAGGATAACCTATGATAAGCAACAAACACAGGAATGAAAATACTAATCACCTAAATATTAAACTAAAACATCTGAGCAAAAATTAATAATGGTCACACAATTGCTGATGGTACAGCAATACAGATACTCATTACACCCTTCTCACACATACTGATAATATATCCAAAAAAATGCTTAGAAATAAGAGAAGAAACATTTACTTTTCATGTGCAGATGTCTCAACACTTTACAGGGAAGATGGGCCTGGAAGAAATGAAGCAATTAAGGGATGGCTATTAAGCTTCACAATGGGAATAAGACAGGGACAGTGAATAAACAATCAGCTCTGTGCCCTATACGAAGTAGCTGTAACTAAAACCTGTCTAAGCCATCCCCCCACTCCCATGTCCATTGCCACACTCTATTGTATAACTATGAATTATCAATAGATACAGATATAAAACATGTATCACAAGCAGTAGCAGCCATATTATATTTAGTCTACAAGACATTATAATGTTGCCATATGTTAGCCTGCCTGGAATCTGCTGGGAGGACGCACTTGCCCTCTCAGCCTCATCAGCACCAACATCAATCGCAAGGTGTAAAGTCTTCCTTGAGCTGCCAAGATCTCTAAAACTGGACAGGGACTTCTCATTTGGTGTCAGTGGTGGCTCAGTAGCAGGACCACTCTCCACAGCCAACTGTTCTCAGATAACTACAACTGCCCTCCTCTGTGCCAATGTCATCATATCAGTGGCCTGATCTCATATCTTATCATTATTCTGGCCACGACCACCAACTGAATTGACATCAGTGACTACCTGGTTCAATATGTCCTTTCTGGTAGTCAATTCCCCCCAGCCTGTCTCAAGGAGAAGGCACCAGAGCCATACCTCTACCTCTCAACCTCATAAAGAGCAAGAAATCTGGACAAAGCTGCAAATAATGGGGGGGGGGGCAACAGACCCAAAATAAGAACACTTTTTAAATATTGGTTTTACAAACTTAGAAATTTTATAAAAGAACAGGTTTTGCATTAGAATCTAAAGGATATAAAGTCTGAAAATGAAATGTCTGACATTATGTTATGATGTCAGTCCTCAATGATTTACCAGTGATTTGCTGGAAAACTACAATTTTATGAGAAACAGACCAAAAATATGAATGAAACATTGGGACAGTTGAGAGCTATGTCCATCTCACATCAGAGCCTGGATGATGACTTCATTGTCAACCTCACTAAAAGGATTTCTTCTTAGATTTTTTGGCTTGAGTGCCATAATTCTATGTGACATAAAATGGAGAAGGAAAAAAAAAAACATTAATAGCACATAAGTCATGTATTTTCACCAAAAAATAATCAGGCTGTGTACCCATTGTGAACATAAAGCACTTGAAGTGCACTTCTTATTTAGGATAATAAAATGGTAGGTGCCCCGAACCTCACCATCCAACATAAACAACAAGGTTTGTGCAAACCTATAAATAGTGCATAAGTAATATTTTATGTTTTCCAAAAAATAATCAAGAGGCTGTGTACTCACTGTCACCATAAAGCACTTGAAACACACTTCTCATTTAGGACAACACAACAGAATGGTAGGATGCAATACCCCACCATCTAACAGAAATGTAAAGGTCTGGAGAAACACCCCCATTCTGTCAACATCTTTATACTGGATAATCTAGTTATGTCATTGATGAGTGGATGACAGAAGTCATTGCTAAACAATCAAGAATGCAAATTAGAAATGACAGTCAATTTTTAGTGTGCCCACCACTGCTGTGGAGGTTACCCTGGTGCATCTGAGAAGCCTAACACCACTGTCAGCCACATGAGTAACCCCTTGCATTGAATGAAAAATGTAATTCCAGTTCTCTCCAATCACAAGTGAAATTGCAAAATCAAATGGTAAGAACATACTTGTGCTGTAAGCATAACTGGCCTATCTCACCGATGTAAAGCCCTGCAAAACCTGCCTATGCCAACAGTGAAGTATAAGAATTGTATACAGATCAACCTTTATTTTTATACTGGATATATAAATACATTTCTAATAGGTTACAATCTAAATAACTTTGAATAATAAAAACATATCTTAGCAAAATAAGTGCTTCACTGTAGATAAATCTCCTTCAAAGAAATACCAGTCTTCTGTTTTGTCTGATACAAGTTTCCTCAAATCCAAGTTCCCCAGCTACATGGTTACCTCTTTATAGTGTAGATACAGTCCCTTGAGCCCTGTGAAGATGCAAATGAGGTGTGAACTGATTAGAATTGCTGAATACCAAACTTTTGATTTCATGTAACAAATGCAAAGTGTTGTCTCTGCAATATTGTTAAATGCTAATGGCTTGCAACTGTGAATGATTAGTGTGAGTGAAAGAAAATACAGCAGCAATTCAGACACCCTTCCCTGCAGTGGGTGTTTCAGTGAGGATGCACTTACAAAGTGTGGAACTAACTGCAGTGAGCTTTTTAAATAAAATCAAACTTCACAAATGTATAACTGTTTGGTCATAATAGCACATGTCTCCTGCCTTTGTTGAAAATTGTTCACTGTTACATATTTGTATCACACCTTGAAAGAAAAATGATAGGACATGCACTACAGATTGCATGTCTGAGAGTAAAGCAGAGATAAGGGAAGAATTACTAGAATACAAAAAGAAGACAGAGCTGCATTTTTACAAACATTCATAAATGGTTCTGTGGCCACGCATTGCACTAAATATGTTAGCCACACATGTACAACCAACTGAGAATGTCCAACTGTATGAACTGTTAATACTGGATATTAAATGTGAATTGCTTGTATGCCCATGATTTGATGAGTATTGCAAAGCACTTATCGGCATTGCTCGGCAGTCAGCTACATGGCTGGTAATGATTGCAGAAATCCCACCTGTTACTTGACTGTCTTTGTACCACAAGGTGTAAATGTGTTTAGCTAAACAAAAGAGACGATAGGTAAATGGGGCTGAAGTCCCACAGCAGTTATTTTTATTGCGGAAGGGTCATAATAAGTATTAACACAAGTTATATATGTTCACTATTGCCTTTTACATTTGTGCTTTGCCTACCTATGCACAAACAGTGTTTGACTATTTAAGGAAAAAAGTGAAAAATTTAATTTGGCTCACTTTCCTTCATGCAAACAAGCTCAGTGGAAATGCATAGCTATCATCACTCTGGACAGTACTGAGTGTGGAAAATAATCCAGTTACCCAACTTTCTCTCTACCTTCAGATGTAAGTACAGTGAGTTTATGATCTGAACACAGGTGAGCTAAAGCTCAAATCCAGGATACTCCACTTTTTAATAAGGGTGTCCTACTGTAATTTGTTATCATTACTGCGTGTATACACATACTTTGGTAGGTATCAAATGTATTATGTATGCAACTGGTTTAGCATGATGTTAGAGAAAAATGCATCTCTCTTGATTATGTTACACAAAATGCATATTAACTTACAATTTCTTTGCAAATATGCTTGATAAATTATTTAGTGTTTGTTTATGTTAAAATATGTAGTATAGATGCATAAGTTATGCAAACCACAAATACTTATTGTAGTTCTGAGTGTTTCACAACTGCATTCTAATATCAAGCTACAAGTGTCTTAACAGATGACTGAAGGTAAAAAAGTGCTGAAGGGCTTACGGGACGTTATAAAAAAATGGTTTCTGAAAGCAAGAAAGAACACACTGTATGTAAGTTCTGACCTTCCCATGCTGGAATGGGTAGTTACTAGAAATGTTGGAGAGTTAGAATGTTACTGGTACTGAAATATATAAGATCAGGACTGATTGTCAAGCCAGATGGCTTGTGTTTTTCTAAAACATAATTGGTACGAAAAACATGATTGTTAAGTGTTCACATGCAGCACTAAGTGAGAAGCACAAGGGTCTGCAGAGATCCTATTTGTCCACATCAGTATTCTGCATGCATGATACTGATAAGAAAATTAAATAGAGTGCATTTTTGCTGCTTGGAGAGACTGGTTTTGTTTTAATTGTGAAGGTAGTCTCCCAGTGCTGAAGTATGTGGACTTAAATAAAAAGAGTTATTCTCAACAAGACTAAAATGTCATTAATGTTATTTATGTATATTTCAAACTGCACTTTAACATTTTGGTGCCATGCTTGCAATCTGAACTTTAGTTGTGCAATATGTAAAAACTTACTGATAGCATCTGATTCTTTTTAGCAGTGTTAACAGGATATCCTGTGTCTTTTAACTATGCTTACAGGAAAAGGACACAAAGTGTCAATAAAAAAAATTACAGCTATAGTTACCTCAGGTACATTATCATGGTCAGTTAATAACTCAGAGTAGGATCTTACAGTAACTATCCCTCACTCCAAATCATCCTTATTACTTAAAATGAAACTCAACCCCTCTTGACTGCACATCTAACTAAATATAAATGTGCACTTTTTCTTTTCCTGATCCATCTGTTTCTCTGATATGCTGTTTTGTGTGTGTGTGTGTGTGTGTGTGTGTGTGTGTGTGTGTGTGTGTGTGTGTGACTAATTATCTGCTTTCTTCTAGAAAGGAATTAAAGGCAACTCCTATATACAATACCAGATTAAATTTGTGGATGGTGCCTGATCAAGAAAAAGATTTGGTCACAAAAATAATAAGTTATTTTAACAAAAATATATACTTTTTTGCTGTTAAAACTTTTCATTGAGTGCTCATCAGAAGGCATAGATAATTTGGCAGCTTGTGCCACCAAGCAGATTATAGAATTGTAATAATTATTATGTAATGGTATTGTAAAACTCTAATAATGAGGACATGTTTGATTTTGATAAAGTGTCAGTTTTCAGACTGAAGCTTCACAGGAGAAGTTCAGAAGTGGCTCAAAGATGGATATATTAAATCCTCTAATGGAGTATGGCAACATCCAGACGGCTGACTGGTAACACCTGCCTCCTTGCCACCTTACCTGGTAAGGGCATATCTTTTACTAGCCAATGCAGGTAAAACAGCTTTATTTAATCAAATTACCTAAAGTTGGTATACCACTCATGTCTCCTCTTTGATACTTCAGTATATTCATAGCTGTGCAGTTGTTTAAAATACAGTGTCAGCTACCAGCACCTTGGGGACCTTTTGTTAATGTATGGATGGACTTTGTCCAGATGACTAAAGTACATAATTTACAATAATGTTCTATTAGTAATCTGTATGGTTTGTAAAAGCTCACCCATGTCACAAAGCAGATTCTGTAATTTTGGTGTACCTTGTGCTATCAGTTTTTTTTTTAATCTTAGTCTTCACTGTCCCAACCATCCACAATCATCTGGACTAGTAGATGTTTGCAGATGACATTGTGATCTGTAGTGAGAGTAGGGAACAGGTGGAGGAGACCCTGGAGAGGTGTAGATATGCTCTAGAGAAAAGAGGAATGAAGGTCAGCAGGACTAAGACAGAATATATGTGTGTGAATGAGAGGAAGGATAGAGGAATGGTGAGGATGCAGGTAGTAGAGGTGGCAATGGTGAATGAGTTTAAGTACTTGGGATCAACAGTTCAGAGTAATGGTGAGTGTGGAAGAGAGATGAAGAAGAGAGTACAGGCAGGGTGGAGTGCATGGAGAAGAGAGTCAGGAGTAATTTGTGACAGATGATTACCAGTAAGAGTGAAAGGGAAGGTCTACAAGAGGGTAGTGAGACCAGCTATGTTATATGGGTTGGAGACAGTGGCATTGACAAAAAGGCAGGAGTCAGAGCTTGACATGACAGAGTTGAAGATGTTAAGATTTGCACTGGGTGTGACGAGGATGGACAGGATTAGGAATAATTATATTAGAGGGTCAGCCCAGGTTGGAAGGTTTGGAGAGAAAGCCAGAGAGGCAAAATTACATTGGTTTGGACATGTGCTGAGGAGGGATGCAGAGTATATTGGGAAAAAGATGCTAAGGATGAAGCTGCCAGGTAACAGGAAAAGAGGAAGGCCTAAGATAAGGTTTATGGATGTGGTGAGAGAGGATATGCAGGTGATGGGTGTGACAGAGCAAGATGCAGAGGACAGGAGGAAATGGAAACAGATGATCTGCTGTGGCAACCCCTAACGGGAGCAGCCGAAAGAAGAAGAAGAAGTAGATAGGGTTAATAGGACCCTTTAAAAAAATTCTCAAAGATTTATACTAAACAAAATTTAAATGGTCAGAGACACTTTGAATTCTGCAAGAAAACTCAGACCCTATGAGATATTAATGAAAAGACCCATAGCCCTTCCATTTGCTCCCCCTGTATCAAATGAAAAGATCAACTCTAATGGATAATAAAAAGAAAATATTCATTTCTTACAGCAGTATCTCTTCATCCACCACCTGACCAGCCCTGAAACCAACTGCAGCCGGGTGACTGGGTTTATGTGAAAACCTTTGCAAAAAACAACTGTTAGAGCCTGAGGTAAAAAGCCCTTTACCTTGTAATTCTTACCACCCTGACTGCGGTCCATTGTGCAAGACAACCAACCTGAATTCACTCATCCCACTGTAAGAAGACCTGTCGTGTGTTCCAGACAAATCATCATTGCTGGTGAAAGAAGATTGAAGTGTGAAGGATGAATCATCTGCCCAGTGAAAAGTATAAGGAGAAAATTCAAGTAAAACATCACCTCATGATGAATCCTATGACAACAAGTACTTTTGCTCTGTTTTTGTTGCTGTTTCCTTTAATAACCTGGTTGAGAGAAAATAAGTTTCTTGTTGGTTCTTCTACAGTACACTATGCAAACCGTCGTGTATGTTTGCATATACCTCAATATTCTGAGGCAGAGATTCCTATGATTCCAATTCCTGCATCACAGGTAACATTTGAGAAAGATCTTAGTGACACTAATCTAACCTGGTGCAATCTGACTAATTTTTAAAGGTTGTTTCTCTTCAGCTTGCCACCACAAATCGTGGACACACATGTTATGCCAGAAATGGGACTGTGCCAGTAAGAATCAGCAAATACAATGACACTAGATATGAAAGTGTGTTGAACTCTTTACAATTAAAATGCTATAACTGGGGGTATGGCATGGGCATGATAAAGGATCATTACTACATTTGTGCTGATCATGTGCCTACCCCTGGTTACCCACAAACTTGTCAGGGTGTTGTTTTGTGGCCTATATTACTCCTACTATTCAACATTTAGAGAAACATCCAGCAGGCATACTGAGAAATAACCGGGCAATCCACTGGGGTGGAGCAAGTATTTTCAGTTAAATCCTGTGTATGGAGTGCAAAGGACAATGCTTAAAATTACCATGCTTGCTCAAATTCTTCAGGAGGAAGCTAACCATAATTCATATCACATCACAATGCAAATGGAAAAATGACTGCAATATGAACTGTAGTGTTACAGAACCAATTGGCATTCAATAGAATGCCTGCTAGAAAAGGGTGGTCATGTGCCCTCATAAAAATCATTGTTGTTCTTGTATTACTGACTACCATAATAAACAGGAAAAGTTGGCCAATGTCATGGAGCAGAGGGCCAGCTATTTGGACAGTACTTCTAAATAATAGACACTTTTTAAATGGTTGGGCAGTGCATTTGGTAGCCTGGAAACTAATATATTACAAGGTATAAAAATTGGTATTATTCTTTTAATTGTCTTAATATTTTCTGTTCTAAAGGCTGTAATCACAAAGTGCTTGAATGCATCTGCATGTAAAATGCCACTTGTACCTGATGAATAAAAACTCAATCACTACAGATGAAGCGTATTTATCAAATTACGGAAAATCAAAATATATTTGTGTATTTTATGACACTAGTAATGTCAAAGGAGGGAGTCTGTTAGAGAAAAATGCATCTCTCTTGATTGTTCTACACAAAATGCATATTAACTTACAATTTCTTCACAAATATGTTTGATAAATTATTTAATATTTGTTCATGTTAAAAATGATATGTAGTATAGATGCATAAGTTATGCAAACCACAAATACTTATTGTAGTTCTGAGTGTTTCATATTTTTACTGCTTGGTGAGACTGATTTATTAACTGCTATGAAGATAGTCTCCCAGCACTGACGTATGTGGACTTAAATAAAATTAAAATGTTTTGTACATCCTGAAGAGTTATTCTTGACTCAAGACTAAAAGGTAATTAATGTTTATTTATATATATTTTAAACTGCACTTTAACAATGATAATAATGATTATATAATAGCAATGCACATGTCATCTACACCCATCCAGTAAAAGTATAACTGTAAAACAAAATGTATTGTGAGGTATGTCTTATATTTCTGAACTATGTTACTAAAGTCATGCAAGTCTTTCCATTTTGAATATATTGTCAGACATTAGATCTGCATCACACCTAGAGATGCATAAGCCAGGACCTTGCAATGTCTCAAACATACAGGCTTAATTGAAATATAGCAGCAACACCCACTGGACTAACTGAAGGAAACACACCAACTAGTAAGTCCAAAATCCTTCAGTGTGCAGGTACCAATAAAGGCTGTCCCTCTACAATAATCAAAACACCAAGATGTAGTATCCATGTTTTTTTATTCCAAAATAACAGATTTAGTGCTTTTGTCTCCAAAACAGGAAACATCATCAGAATCAAAAGTATATATTTCCTTTACATATAAATAACTGGCCAAGTGCATTCATTGGTTCAAGATATTGTCAATCAAATACAAGAATAAATACAAGAATAATAAGAATAAAAGAATAAATAGAAGAATAAATTAATATTCTTGTATTTGATTGACAAGATCTTGAACCAATGTATGCACTTGGCTGGTTATTTAAATATAAAGGAAACAGATATTTTTGATTCTGATGAAGTTTCCTGTTTTGGAGATGAAAGCACTAAATCTTGTGTTTGTAAGGCAAACACCTTAACCATTAGGACACCCTCCCAACTGTTATTTTGGAATAAAGAACATGGATGCTATATCTTGGTGTTTCTATTATTGTGGAGGGACAGCTTTCATTGGTACCTGCACACTGAAGGATTTTGGACTGAAATATAGTAGCAGTCAGTCTTTAAATTGTATATCTGTAATGACAATGGTTGGTAAGTACTTCTTCTGTGGCAATGAGGAATAATCACCTATGTGCAAATGTCTGTATTTTCTTTCACATAGGTTTGAATCCAATAGGTTTGAATCCCACATTGTACAAATTACTTTTAACAGTATGCAAGTCCCAATAAAATATATGTCAAGTCATCCCATTTACTCCTCCAAAGCCATAGCTTAAAAGCCAAGTCATTTAGCATTTCATCATTGATCACTGGACAATGTGTGAAAAGGTATAGCAGTACACATGCCATTAATCAATGCCAAATGTCACATCATCATTGCTGTTTCATAAACTCCCTTCATCTTTGGTTGGCAAAGTTTATATTCATGCACTATCATGCAAACATGGTTGGCATGGTCATGCATGTCTATGCACTGGTTGTAAAATGCAATATCGCAATTTGGCAAGAAACCATTTCTACTGTTGGAGGACCTTTGCAGGCATGACAGGAGACATGAAGGATAGTGTCAAATTCACAGCCCAGAGGTGGGGTGTGCAGGATTAAAAAATCTTTGCTGCATTCCTTGTGAAGCACTAGAGACAGTGGCTGCTGTAGGGGGTGATACTGGATCTCTGTACAAGGCTGAGGTTTGATACAGCTTAGCCAAAGTTATCTCTAGTACAACTGGCATACCACACACTAGGGAGCAGTGTAGGTACCCCTAAAGTGGCCTTAAGATGCAAAAGCAGGAACAACTTGGCCAGTGGTTGGATGTATTTCAAACTTTTAATACCCACAAGTTATGTAAGTATACAGTTCAAACATCTTGACTTGATTTGCAGTGCTGTAGATAGCCAGAGCTGGTATGCATAATGCTTTTGTGCCTCTTTTTCTCTCATTCTTTATTTTACAGCTGCAGAGGAAATAACAGTGAATAGGGAGGCACATGTTGAGAGATTGGTGTGACTCAGAGAGGCAAAGGGTATGTCAGCTGCACAACTGACCCTGATTATTTTAAATAAATCATGATTCCATAGGTCAGAATTGACTTCAGCATGCATATCTTAACTCTAACAGCAAGCATGCATGCTTTCTTCTGTAGCTGTTGGTGATTGTATTAGGAAAATGTAATAGTGTATTCAGATTATATGGATTTAATTCCCACAAGTGACCTATAGATTCACATTCAACAAGTATAATTTGTTATTTGAAATAATAATATTGGCTTTAATGCCATGTTGTTACGTTAATCTGCAGTATCCTTAAAGGCATATATGACGTATGTGCATACTCAAAGGCTTGCTTGTAACAATTTACAATCATTTTTGAGATTGTGAAATGTCTATAGCTACTATAATAATAAAAGGATAGATACTGTGATAAAGCATAAATGTGACATATGGTTCTAATCATCTTTTTCCTCTTTGGTCTCACCATACCCCTTATTTTTCTCTCTCTATCTCTCTCGTTTTGTGGGTCACCATTCTGATGTCATACCTTTCTGCCAGCAAACCAAATGCATTTCAGCACAGGGGGGTGGGACAACCACTGTGGCTCAGCCTGCCAACCCTCCACCAGCTGCCACATCAACACCCAGCACCTCTGGGATGCAACCTGGCAGTACTTCCTCCACAGCCCTTTCCCTACTCAGTCTATCCGCATCAGGTAGCATTGCCCTTGCTGGTGGTGCAGTGGTACTCTCTGGGAGTAGTGGCAAAGGAAGTGATTATATCAACTGCCAGGAGCTGCCAGGGATGGAGCATGATCTAATAGAGAGTGGCCTTGGTGCCCACATCTGCCACCTATAGAGGTTGTCATTAAAATAGAAAAGAGACTCCCACATCAATCAGTCTCACAGGCAAATGAGGAAGGGGATAGTGATGGCAGTTCTGAAGGTGAGGATTAAATTGTCACTGCTCCTATGCTTGATGCGTATGTACCTCCAATGTCCTCTTCCTATTCCCAAACATGCTGTCTCCCAACCTTTGGTGTCCTTAACCATCCCTGTGTAGGTCTTGTTTGCCCTGTTTGTCTGCACATGCTTTCTCACCTACCCTATCTACCCAATGCTGAAATTCTTAAGTTTCTTCCCCAACATTCCTCTCTTTTTGAAATCCACAAAAAAAAAAAAAAAACATAACTCTCCACTTTGCATATGTGTCTTCTTGACACTCTTGCTTTGGTCCAATTGGTCATCATTGCATTGTTGTCACCCATCCATGTTGTGGTGGCAGTCCAAATTCATGACATTTTGCCTACTTGTGCACCTTACTTTATTGAAGTGGATATCTGTGTTGTCTTCCTTATTCCTCCTGCAAATTCCTGCATTGCTTCACTTTTGTTCTTCCCTCGG
Source organism: Protopterus annectens (assembly GCF_019279795.1). Taxonomy (NCBI): domain Eukaryota; kingdom Metazoa; phylum Chordata; order Ceratodontiformes; family Protopteridae; genus Protopterus; species Protopterus annectens. Next base: position 51,294,624 of record NC_056736.1, read on the forward strand.
CTTGTCACCCCATTTCCTCACTTTCCTATCAACCCTGTTTTCAAACATTCAATCTGGTCAAAAAATATAATCACACACAACACACATGGCCGGAAATGGCCCACAAAGAAGCTTTCACTTTCTGTCGTCCTCATTGGCATTGCAAGTCTGTGCTGAGTGCTGATGAATGGCTATTCACATCCTATGGAAAAACCTGGTGAGGTTTTACCATCAGTCACCCTAGTCCAGTTATCTGTATGCAATACTGATTAAACTCAATCCACAACAGGAACACAGAGTTAAAGCAAAGCCACTACTTTGAAACAGTTACTCTGGCAGTTGTTTAGACTGCTGGATGTAACAAAGTGTAACTTCCTATGCAGTGTTGACATAAATCACTTTACTGAAGATTTTCTTCCCCTCAGCATTGTTTGATTCCAGATGCATCTCACATCATTTCTTAGTGTGATGTTATATGTGTATGATATGTTTAATCACCTACATGTTAATGTTTGCCACAGTTATGAGTTCTCATGTAGATATGTTGGATACTGGCCAAAAAAAGACTATTTGAAGTGACATCCATCCCCACAACTGACACATTTAGTCAACCTTGTTCTGCTTGTCATAAGCCTGTTGTCTCTCTCCTAACCATTCTTTACCCCTGTGTCAATTGCTTCATGCTACAGAGCATGGCAGGTTAATAATGAGAACACACCAAAAACGTGTATGAATGTGTCATTACAACAAACTTTGTTTGTTCATCTTTCCTCATATTCACCCCTTCACTCCCACCCCTCTTTACATGTGTGTATCTGTTATGTCATGACTCTGTTGATGGATAATATCAATATGCTATCTTAATTCATTAGGTTATTAGTGCTCCTGCAGTGTGCATTGTTTCAAAATCTGCTGCAGGATTTTCTTTGTGTTGTGCTCACACGATGATGAGATGTATAAATGTACATTTGTGTGTTATCAAGGCTTATAACCCAGCAGTAGGGGGTGCTCTTAAGGACTGTTTTCAGAGGTCTCTTTCCTGTGTAACTGCTGCCAATCTATCTGTGTACCCCTTCACCTAAATAAGTATGTCTGCATATCTAGTAAACTATAAGGTAGGCCAGAATTAATGCAACTGTTAAAAATCAGTTCCCACATGGCACCATTTTATTTCTGATGTCCCACATCTTCTTCAAACAGATGTATATGGGTGTATTACCTATTGTCACACTGTATCTCCTTTATCTTTATCTCATTCAGTTCATGCTACAGACAGGACATATTCTGATTGAGAAGACGCATCATACCAACACGCCATTAGGATGTTCATGAATGTGCCAGGACAGTAACTTCTATGTCTCTACAGCTGTTTGTCAGTCATCATCTACTTTATCTCATCATTTTTTTTTTCTCTTACATACTGAAATAGTTGTTACTGCATGTTTCTCAATTTTTTATTTGTGCTGATTTACTTATTTTGTACTGTGGAGCTTTTCTCCCCCCGGTCTCCACTGAAAAAGGGCAATAGATGGTACATTTCCAGTGAACATATGTCAAATAAATAAAAAATAAATAAATCAGAATATACTGCACATATTTTCATACGATCGTAGGAGGTAACTAGGCTAATGGCCATAGGGCCCTTACAAGCCTAGTCAAGTACAACCCCTGTTCCCAACAATATCAGGATATTAAGCAGAACTAAGTCAACAACTACTGCCCCTGTCAAAGAGGGACACAGGTGAAACTCCTGGGGTGAAATTTCAGTTTCCCATCCAATCATCCAAATTGCACTAAAATAGGGTCAGCAAGGAGCCCTGCTTCACTTGAATTATAAGTTTGTTCCAGAGGAGAGGAAACCTTTATGAGACTCATTGTTCTCTCCAGCAAGTCCTGTTGATGTCACATACTAGGTTGCGATCCCTAGAGCGAGGGCATCTTATACCATTTGATTTATGAATGCTCAGCATTTCCATTAGAGCAGCATCTGAGATTGCTTTATATGCAAGGCAGAGGTTACCTCTGAGTAGTCTGTAAGGCACAGAGTTTAGTGACAGGGATGTCAGTCTGTCAGCCCTTGACATATGCTGAAGACCTTGAATTTTCTTTGTAAGAAACCTTTGAGGTCTTTAAAGTTGTTGCAGGTGTCTGATAAGGTAAATATCAAAGGGAGCATTGCACTCTATTATTAGCCTGATGAGTAAGGAGTACAAGGAGTTATAACCTCTTTTATTCTGGATGCAATGCCCTTTTTTATAAAGTGGGTGATGTAGAAAGCCTTTCTTACCACTGTGAAGATATGGTGGTCAAAGGAAAGGTTGCTGTCAATCTGTGTGCCCAAATCTCTCACCATTGATTGTGTGCTTAGGGTGTTGTTATTAAAGTGGTAATCTGCAGGGGATGATGATGCATTTTTTTGCATTGAGTTTTAGCCCATGACTTTGGCACAATTTGTTTGTCAGTGTAAGTCCCTTTTGTTGGATGTTGACATTGTTTAGGGATTAGATGAATGCATCCAGTTTGCAGTCATCAGCAAACTTTGTCACCCACAGGCCTTTTGTTTAAGCTTGTACATCCGAGAAGTACATTCCAAAAAATAGGGACCCCAGCACCAATCCCTGTGGAAAACCACTGGTTATGGGTCTGCTGATGGAGGTAGACTCACCTATTTTGACTGTGTGCATTCTATCAGTGAGCCAGTTTGTAACTCACCTGACAATATATGGGTTGATCTCCAGTTTTTTTAATTTCTCCAAATCTTTTAGGTTTATAATACCATGACAGGAATGGACCCCATTCCTAAGTACAATTAAAGTTAATAAAATTAGTATTGTTTCAATCTTTGATGTCAACCAAAAGTGCTCTTCGCAGCACCTGCAATGTGCCCTGCAATGACTCCTTCTGCAGTTCATACAGAGTTACATGTATTGATAACATATCTAAATATTATTGTAGATTCTTTTTTATACGACCTGTTGCTCCTTCTACTATTGGAACTGTCTGTGTATCTTTCTTCCACATTGCTCTCGACTCTGCCTAAAAATCTTGATATTTTATGACTTTGTGTTTCTCTGGATGCAAGACAAGGTAATCACTGGGTGTATAGATTTCAATGATTTTTTTTATTTATTTTTTATTTATTTTACATTTGTTTACTGGGCTAGTCCAACTGGATATATGTCCATTTTCAGTGGAGGCCCGGGGAGAAAAGCTCCACTACATACTACTAAACAATTTTAAGATATACATCAATATACAAAAATAAAGGGAAAAAAAACATATGCAATAACTTTGAAACAGGTTGAATTAAATTTTGAGTGAAATGAAAAACCTAGGATGGTAAAGAGAGAGAAAGGATAAAGAATATTTAATAATTATTTAGAGTAAGTAGAAGAGAGGAAAAAGAATGGATGTTAAGGAGTCAGATAATGATGGAAAAAAAAGAGAGCTAACCTGGGTTATGACAAGAGCATAGCCAATGGATATTTAGGAAGGATTTTAGTTTAGTTTGAAATTGGGAGAGTGATGTTAGGGATGTGAGTTCCTGTGGTAACTTGTTCCATATTTTGCCAACTGAGTTGGAAAATGTGGAGTCACCTGCTGAGTTTTTGGATCGGGATGTTTGGACTAGTATTTTGTTGGTGGAGCGTAGATGCCTCTGATTGTTATAGGGTGTTATGAGGGAGGAGAGTATTGGGGTGTTTTCAGGGTGATGTAGGGCATTATGGGCAATAGTGAGTTGATAGTATTGTATGAGGTGTGGTAGTTCCAGCCACCCAAGCTTTTATCAATGTTCAATGTTGATGATCAATGTTACTTTTGTCTTCCTTTCAAAGACCACTATATCTGCTTTTCTCCCACCTATCTTGTGAACTGTTGGTAATGGGTGATCCCATGTGATGTAGACTTCCTTCATTTTCTATAATGCTTTGTGGTTCATGTTTCCAGTGTTTTTCGGCCACTTCTGTACCATAATGCTTGCACAATTCCCAGTACAACAGTCTTCCCACATTATTGTGCCTTTCAGTATGCAATCCTTCTGCATTAGTATGTCACATCCAGCAACAAGGTGTGCGACTGTTTCCAGTTCTGTTTTACAAAACCTACATTATCTGTTTCTCCAACATGTTCAATGGACTTTGTAAACCAATGTGTTCATAGTCCACTATCTTCGGCTGCCAATATTAACCTTTCATCTCTTGGATTGAATTTTCCTCTCATTAACCATCCCTGCATTTGTTCCTGATCAACACGAGGTTCTTCCAGAAGGTTTCTATACTTGTAACAATATTTATGTATTTTCCACATTTCTTGTCTTCTCATCTGGTCCTTCACCTTATATTCTTTTTTTTGCTTTTGGCACATTCAGCTGCTGCCTGATTTTTATTTACTTCTGGTTTGATTTCCATTCCTGCTTGACACTGATAAGCTTCTGCTAGACTAAGCATTTCCAGCTGGGTGAGTTTATCAATGATTTCTGAGCAGGAAATAGTGTCAAAGGCCTTGGCCAATTCCAGGTAGGCCATATGCACAGATTTTCCTTCATCCTGGGCTTTGGTGACTGTCTCAATGAAGTCCACCAAGTTCAAAAGGCAGGATTGCCATTTAACAAAGCCAAACTGGGTCAGGTCTAGCATTTGAAGGTCTCCTATATCTTTGTTGATAAGGTTCATGATTATTCTTCCATAGCCTTGCAGATTAGGCTGGACAGCCTTATGGGTCTGTTGCTCCCAGGGTCAGTGTGCCACCTCCTTTATCTAACGGGATGACAGTTGCTATTTTCCATTCAGCAGGTACAAAACCAACACTCCCACTGTTGTTAAAAAGAGTAGCCAGTGGTGCAGCTAGTTCCTGTTTTATTCCATTTAGAATGTAGCCTTGGATATTATCAGGTTCCGTAGAGGCTGTGTTTTTGGCTCTGGAGAGAGTGTTTATGACCTGTTCCTTGGAGATACTAGGTGGAGGTCAGGTGGCATGGATGCTTTGGGAGATATGTGACAGGGACTGGGGGGAAAAGTTTTCACTTAACCTGTCAGGTAGCAGGTTGGCTATTTCTGTGGGTTCAGTATATGTGGTACCATTAACAACAAGTTCTGTGCACATCTGGGTTTTTCCTTGAAGGTTTCTGACTTAGCTAAAGAAGGCCTTATGGTTATCTTTAGTGAAGGAGGATAATTTGGATTCATAGTTAGTGTTAGAATGCCTTACAAGGTGTCTTATTTGCTTTTTTAAGCTGAGGAGAAAATGATTCCAGTTCAGAGACCATTCCTTCCTGCTCTTATTGTATAACCTGTTAATGGTGGATGTCTGCCAGGTAGGCTTGATTTTTCTTGAGGATCTTGTTTTGGTCCTATCAGGTGTGGCTGAGTCAATACATTTGTAGAGATGCTTAAACAAAGCATTGGTGTAAACCCCAGTATAGGTGTTCATGCCATCAGTGAGGGCAGGGGCTATGAAGCTACGTATTAGGTTGTAACTGACTTTGGAGACATTTCTTAGTCTAGTTGCTGCTAATGGGAGGTCAGATGTTATTGTTACTTCTTATGAGACTGATTTATGATCATATCTCTCTGGGGAGGGCCACATATATGGGGTGCTGCAATGATCATCCATATTAGTGAGCACCAGATCCAGAATGTTTGGCCACTTATGGGGGTGTGAACCAACTGATCAAGGGCATTGGAGTTGATGAAGTCCAAGAACCTTTGGGAAAGTGTGTTAGTACACATATAGTTTACCCAGTCTATGGATGGGTAATTAAAGTCATCTAAAACCAGGGTGTTTGGTTGTATCCTGAGCAATTCAAGTAGATGCAAGTATGTAGTGTAGGTATCCTGGTTCATGAAGGGGGTCCTATAACTGGCAATAACTTGGAAAGGGGTCTTACCTGCAATCACTTGGACCTGGATTAGTTCAAGGGAAGCATTCTTTTAACCAATCTAGAGGTGTAGTTATCTTTTATGAATACTGATACTCCACCTCCTTTAGTTCTTGCACTTTCAGTTTGTGGTATGAATGTGTCGAAGGCATTATAACCTGGTATGGCCAGATTGCTTTCCACAGTCTTAAACCAAGTCTCTGTGACTGCACTGATGTCACCATCTTCTAAGCTGAGGGCTGCTTCCAGTGAATGAAGTTTTAGGTTTAAACTCCTAGTGTTTAGCAGTATAACCTTGAGGTGCTTTTTGAAGATATTTTTACGTTGGGAATTTTGTTGTTGTGACACTGGGATTTTGTATGACGATTGCCCTGCACAAATAGTATATCTGCTGAGTCATAATAATTTCAAAAGATGTATCACCATTTGTCACTTGCAGAAAACTGTATGCACAATTAACTTGTGATTTGCAGTGAGGCCTGCAAAATATCTGCTATTTGTACAAGTATATTGAGATATGCATCACTAATACAATTTGGGGAAGACATATAGTGTACTTATTGATTGTCACATTTGCAGTCCTGCTGACATTTACTTAGCTAATGACATCATGACACCATTTGTTAAAAGAAGAGAATCATCTAGATTTAAGCCCTTCGCACACTTGTGCTCTGACCATGAGCTCACTGCTCTTACCTGTACCACAGAGAAAGTTAGGCAGCAAGTGCATTTTCCGCATTCAGTACTGTCCAGAGCGCTGATGGCCACACATTGCCAAGGAGCCTTGTTTGCACAAAATAAGACATACTAAATTAAATTTGTCACTGTTTCACTTAAACAGATAACTGAGGTTGCTCTCTGCTTAGCATTGTGCAGATGAGGAAGGCAAGGTCAACAGTTATTTATGTACAAAACTTTGGCCAAAACATTGCAAAGACAGACTACAGCATGCACATCATGCTAGCTGCTGACATTTTCTCCTGTAACATATCTTGCAAGCCTGACACATGAAACATTCACAACAAACCAATGTATTTTTCAGTTAATCCCAATTAGGTCAGTTACTGTATGTCCCTATTTGTGCATAGTTTGGCAATGAGCACCAGTGGACACTGCTACTTCACAAGTTCAAGTTGAATTCCTGAAATTTAAATTGCGCATGTGCTAATACTTTGCCATCATTCACATAAATCAGATTTTTAGTGATGCACTTTGTAAAGTGGTGTATAGCATATTTAACTCTGGTTACTGGACTGTAATCCTACACTACATGGGAATTAATTCATAAACACAAGAGAAGGGCGATGACATTTGTTCTTGACTGAACACATACTTTCTGAAATTGCATGTATGCCCTGCAGCAATGCACTTGCAAATGCTATATCAGGACTTGGGCCACTGTCAAATAGACTGCAGAATTATAGATCATGACTGCATTGTTACATTTAATATGGAGTTATAATGACACTGGACATTAGTCATCCATGATTATATCCCATGAATATTGTCAGTAACTTGTATTAATGTGGACATACCTTCATCCGAATATGAAGACACATAACTCCCTCATTGCACTACTGGTGTTTCCAAAGTGTGTGTTTTTGTGTATTTGTGTCATCTGTACAACATCCTGATAAACTGGTACGTGTTTGTCTCACTTCTGCAATATGCATTCATGACGGCTTCTTTAAGCTAGGTTGCCAGGATGTATTTATATATACTTTTGCATGCACTCATACAATCATATCACAAGTCTTGCCTTTGCAAATAAGTCTCATAACAGTAGTACCTGCAAAACTATGATCATTTTATCCTCTATAAAGTGAACTGTGACACTATTAAAATCAGACAACTGCAGTGGCACGAGTGTTAAGTACTGTGTTCTCTAGCTTGTGTAATTAGATAATTAGAGGTTTTCATCTCACAGCAGTCAGCTTGTCTGTGTTTATGTCTAAGTGGGTGTGTGTGTAGTCAGAAGACCATAAATCCTCATTCTGCTACTCTCATTCAAGTAACATTCAGAAAATACTGTTAGACTGCTGCATGACTCCATAGCAGTTTCATACAGTCCTACCAACATCCCCTTCTCAGCATACGCTGATGATGTCATCTTCTTTAAAGTGAACTGTGATACTGGTAATATCAGACATGTGTGGTGTCAGTAGCATTAAGTACTTTGTCTTGCATCTTGTACAATTAGATAGGTAGGGGTTCTAATCTCACAGCAGTTAAGAAGTGTGTGTATTCATTCAACTATCAATCTGGAGACAATTTTACACCAGAATGTGAGTCCACATCTATGTCACATGTTAGTACACATATAATTTACCCAATCTATGGATGGATAATTAAAGTCATCTAAAACTCATCCCAACATCTTCTTCTCAGCATACATTGATGATGTCAGCCCCTATAAAGTGCACTCTGACAGTATTGAATGCAGATGTCTGCACTGGTGTGAGCATTAAGTACTACTGTGTTGTAAAGCATGTGCAACTAAATAGTTATGGGTTCTAATCTCACAGCAGTCAACTTGAGATTATGTGTGTGTGTGTGTGTGTGTGTGTGTGTGTGTGTGTGTGTGTGTGTGTGTGTGTGTGTGTGTGTGTGTGCTCATTCAACTATCAGTCTGGAGATAACTTTATACTCCTCCCAAACATTTTCGCAGCATACGCTGATGATGTCATGTCCTATAAAGTGTACTCTGACAGTGTTAAATTCAGACATATCTGTTGGCGTGAGCATTATGTACTGTGTTCTTGAGCTTGTGTAACTATATAGGTAGTCTCATTCAACCAGCACAGTGACATGCAGTATGGCACAGGTGTATCTAGCATTTGGAAATCTTATCTGACATACAGCAATATTACGTCATACTTATTACATGGGTATATATGCTTGGGTTGATCCACTTGTTATAATGCTGTTATATACACACACATATGACATGTTGAGATTTACTTGCAACCTTGGCAAATTCATTGTTTGCACTATTATGTTATTATTCACTAGGCTTATACAGGTGTTCCATGGCAGTATTGTATGAATGTCAGCATTAGTGTCATTAACTGTTCTGCATGAACCTTATCCACTTAATTTGTAATGTGTCCATATATGGTGTCAGGGACCTCACCCACACATTTCCACTGATAAACATATAGGTGTATAATGTACAACTGATGTAATGGTATGAAATAGATAGAGTTGGATGACTGTGTTAACAGTTCCACTGAGTTGCATGTGATTCATACCCAAGATTTTATTTGGAGGTGATGTACAGCCTGAAGTCGAATTGTAGCATTGTGGAGCTATAGTGTGACTGCACAGCATCATGGACATACCACTTCATCACATCAGTATTACCACTTGATAGTTTGCATGCACACATATGGATGTATGTCAGGATTTCATGGCAATATAACTGTTTCATTGACAATGTCAGGGGGATGTAATTGTGTGTCACATGTACTGAGTGCTGACATGTACTTATACAGTGTGCTCCATGTACTGTTTAGCATGTGTGCAATATTACAGTGATAGCTTCATTAATCATTGACACTTGAATTTACACTGCTGTACTTTCTATGCAAATGGGCAAAGTTGATACACTGCCATCATTCTTACATACTGCTGTAACATTCTTTATAACAAATTGCTTCTTAATTCACACATCAATTGCTGATGCTTCAGACAATGCATACAATACCAAGATGTATGCAGGGAATCCACTCATAACTGTGTTTTTTGTAAGTGTTGTTATCTGTATAGATGATACCTATAACAGCCAAAGATACATTAATCAAGTGTATCACATTTGGCTCAGTGAACTCCCATCAGTCTGGTAGGCCATACAGAACTATTCTTTGGGTTACATACCAATTAGGGTTTTACAGTGCAGACATCCATTCAAGGTGTTTAACTAGATGCTTGTGTGGTAAGTCTTTCTGTGTTCTACCAGTACGTACACAGCATGGTGACAACACTGATGGTATGGATTTGATTCTTGCAGGTGGGGTTTGTGGCTTATGCATCATGCAGACTTTTCAAATGGCCAAGATTGGCCCTGATTTCAACTCCACTTTTAACACTGTCCCTCTTAGTCCTTCCAAAAGTGGTCATTTTTTGGGAAGGAGGGGTAAATTCACCTTATAGAATACTAGCAGTCATTATAGTTGTACACATCTGTTCCTGCAGAACATACATAATAAGCTATGTTCACATATTCTGTCAATGTCACAATTGTTGTGTCTTTCGGCTTTTCCCGGTTAGGGGTCGCCACAGCGGAACTCCGGTCCGCTAATGATTGGCAGTAGATTTTTATGTGCCGAGTTGCTGGCCCTGATGCACAACCTTCAATGAAGGTACGCCCATTCATGCATGTCTCCACACAGAAGACAGTCTGGCTGAGAATCGAACAGGACAATGTCTTACTGTGAGGCGACAATGCTACCGCAGCCCCACCACCACAGTGTCTGTCAATGTCACAATTAATGGTCATAATATTTTAAACATGTCCATGATTCTGCCTGTTTCTACCTACATTTCTCTCGAAGACTGTTGCAATGTGTCCTTAAATGGTTGAGAGCTAAGGTGACATGTCAGTCATATTCAAGTGAGCGATTTTTGCAGATCTTCAGAGTATGCACATACTCCATATTGTATATACTGTCCTTGCCAAATTTTCTCTCCATTGAGCATGTCATTGATGTGTATATGACAAGCATTCACCTCCACTGACATGTAAGCTTGTGTGACCATCACATATATAACATTATGTGTGATGATTTAATATACTCACACAGGAGGAGCAAACAGCAGTAAGTACTGTGCTATTGACATATATGCTTTATGCTATGCTACTGACTTGTCTTGGAAGTATTCATACATTGACATATCCTATTTTGGTGACATCGCCATATTTACCACACCATCTTCCTCTTTATTCTTTCCTATCATTCATGTCTGTGCCCATTGTCATTAGCATACTTTCTCTGACTAGTGTACGTTTCCTTGTATTTGCCCTTGCCGTTTACCCCCCCTCCATAATTTTATTCTTCAAAAAATTGATTGTAGTGTACATTGCCCTCAGTACACTTTACTGCGTTATTACTGCTGTTATTGCAGTAATTTCACCACTGGTAGGCATTGTGACTGTCCACACAATCTTGCCGAGCAGGTTTGCTCATAGGTAATCTTGAATGCTTCTTGTTTCTGTGGTTGTGCTGTTCTACACAGTTTCCAGGTGGCAGCTCTGTTGCTGGCCATGAGACCTTGCTTGTATTCATGAAAACGTGGTGAGTAGCACGACTATGTGATTAGCACTGCTGTTCATCGCTCTAGCATTAAACTCTGTATAGGCTTCATGTAAAGCCTGCGTGGCATTCATTCAATTCCCCAAAAAATGTAAATCATGAGTTAGATTACATTTTATGCAAGACAAGTGTGATAATGTATCTTCAACATAACAAAAATTCTAGTTCTTTCCAGAAAAAAAGCACCAATATATTCACACTACATTTACACATTGTCATGTAGCAAGCCACTGATATTTGTCTGTCTCACAAGTATACCACATGGATGAGGCAACCTTACCTTCAGAGGCTGAAGCATAAGCCACATAAAAGAAATGTATTTAATTTCTCAGGGTCTGTGCTCAACAGTTTAGTGTGCGTGAAAACTTATTAGCTAGCTATGAAGCAGTGTGATATTCCAAGGAGAACGCTCAAATTTAAAAGCTTGAAAGAAGGTTCTGTCATCTTTTTTGGGAAAGCGGCCTACGATATGTCTTTACATGAAGAGGTCCAGTCAACACTAAATATTTCAGATGTTTTGCATGCTCAATACTTTCTTCTAGATTTTAGAGAGGGCAGTTTGCCTGTAGCTGTCATAGTACACTGAGAGTAACTCCATCCTTTGCAAAGTCTAACATAGTTAAAATGCATACCTAGAACACTGCTATAGTCTATCCATGAGTTCATGAGAGAAGACCTTGATAAAACTGAAGTTATCCATCCTCTGTTTATAAATCTGACAGTTGAGTATGCCTTTTAGTACTGGTTCTGTCTGGAACACTTTCAACTCAGTTTGTCAGCTGCATCATAAATCACAAATATAAAATAAAACTGGAATTTTTCTTCTTCCTCTACTGAATTTCTTGCACACCTAGGTATCCAACAGAGTTTCACTTCTGACCACCTCTTTGTTAACTTGGGAATTAACTTCATATACTACATTACTCCAAACATTACCGTAATTAAATATGCCAGCAATTCTGCTCAATGCCCAAAGGCCAAGGTACACAACAGGAAATATTCTCCAAATCAAAGTTGTGGCTAAAGTTTTTATCTATTATTAGATGTCAGTACCAAATAAATCATTTCTCTTCTTGCCTCATTTCCATATTAATCACAATCCACCAATACTGTGTATCTCTCAAACTGAATGTGTCACTGACATGAAATATATAGGAATCACTAGTGATAACTTTCATGTTTCACCTTAAAATTGACAAGATGACAGACAAGTGAAATGAAATACTTAGTCCTTAATACACTGTTTAGGGCTGCCCTCTGTATAAACTTGTTTTTTCTTCATTTTCTTAATTCTACTAAATCCACTTCCATCATCCCTACTAAATTTACCAATAGATCCAGTCTGCAAATGTAATCGGGCTCTCCTCATTGGTAAACGTAAGTACCACTACACCTCACGTTATCTTGCAGTTTCATCTCAAACAGTTCTTCTCACTACTTTCTCTCCAGGAGCTCTTTATTTTAGGCAGTTTTAATAATTATTTTATTTTTATTTTACTTTTGTTTACCAGGTTTGTCTGATAGTATTTAGTCATAACCCCTTTTTCAGAGGGGGCCAGTGAGAAAAGCTCTAACATATTATAAACATTTTTGAACATACAATTCATACTTCTCAAACTCTTAGTGCAAGAATTCTGCATCAAGTAAAAAAAAACGTGGGGACAAAGGTCCAAAAATAGGGACTATTTGTTAATATATTGCTCTTACAAACTTTGAAAGTTTATGGAATAATAGGTTTTGTTTTAGAGTGCATTTTCCCAAGGTTGTGAAATCTGAAAATTAGATTTTTGCCATTATTTAATGACTTCACTTTTCAATGGTTTGCCTGATAACCATACTTTTTATCAAGAATAGACCAAAGTTATGAGGCAAAAAAACGGACATCCTGCAAAAATCAGGAACGCTGAGATATGCGTAGATTAGATAATACATATGAACATATATTAAGTAATATACAGTAACAACTATACATATATTTGCTGAGTAGATTACAGTCATACAAAAGGAAGCCATTACAGTATAAATTATGTTATGCGTTCAATAGCTTGTTGAGCACTGAGAATTTGAAGTGATATGTTAATGGTTTTGTCAAACAGATAAGAGATCTTGTGATTAGTGATTAAAAATAAAAAAATGGAAGTGTGGAAAGGAACTTGGTAAGGTAGAAAATGTTAATATTGTAGTTAAGAAGTGGAATGCTAAATAGGTTCAGACAATTATATATGGCTATCATAAGGTTTAAATTATAGATGAGGGTGGTGAGCAGTGTCACAAAATTATGCATTTGGCATGCTAGTAAAACTTTTCAGGTATTGGTGAGGACTGGTTGAGGGACATGGGATTCTGAGTGAAAAGAACTGGTTTGATAATATGGCAAAATTAGGATTACAGTGGATTTATCTTTTTTCATAAGTTCACAGGTGTTTACTAGGCTAATGACAACAAGGGCCTTTTAAGCCTAGCCATGCATCCTAAATCTCTGACAAGTTCTGATACCTTTGATAAGTATAAGCATGGGCCTGGGAGATGCACCATTTACAGGTTGCCTGTGTCCATTAGAGACATAAGTGCCAAACCAGGGATGAATTTCTGGTTTCCCATCTAATTGTCAAAGTTGTACTTGATTAGGGTTAGGGAGGAACTCTGCTTCATGTAGATGGGAAGCCTTTTCCATAGACGGGATATTCTCTGGGTTACATACCTATCTCCTCAGCATGTCCTGTTTATATCATAGGCAAGGTTTAAGTCTATAGAACAGGTAATTCTGGTGCTGGTTGTTTTGTGGAAATGCAGGAGGTCCATCAGAGTGGGGTCTGACAATCAATTTATTTATTTAGTTAGTTATTTATTTATGGATGGAGCAGTGGTACAGTGGTTCACATTGTCACCTCACACAAAGCAAGAGGTTCTCTGGTTCCATTGCTGGCTGCGGTGTCTTCTGTGTGGAGCCTGCATGTCCTCCCTGCATTCACTCGGGTTTCCTCCTGGTATTCCGGTTCCCCCCACATTCCAAAGACATGTATTTGGAAAATTTCCCTGGGCCTCCTCTGGAAAAAGGCACTGTCCTAGTGAGACTTTCTTGGGCAACAAATGTTAAATAAATAAAATCTTGGAGACAACAGTGGCATATTTCACATGGGCACAGATTATTGCACAACCAAGGAATTTTAAACCATGCAGAAATTCACTTCACTCAGACTTCACAGGAAATATTAAAAAAAAGTCTTTCTCCTGCTATCACAAGTGTTCATTCTAAAACTGTATTCTGAAAGGAAGTTTTCTCTTACTACAAGGCTGTTTCTCATTGCTTGTTACAAAGACTTCACCAGAAGTAAGCCATGGATGTTCTTCGTGTTTCACTGTTGCAATCATTACATTTGGGTAATCTGCTGGCAGGTTGCCCTCAGTCGGCAAACACTCAAACATCTACATTTATAGTAAGTGTACACAACTGTACTCTCTTATGACTTGTAAAATTACTTGCATTATCTTAAATCTACATTGCATCAAGTACAAATTTCTCTGTAAGAATCACTTGCACTACACTTGCAGAAGTTACTTCCACCATAAGATGCTGTGTATGTGGTCATGAAAAATCCAGTTTAGAGACATGTTTAGCCCTAATGAGGAAGAACTCTCCATTGGCTAATTTGCATTCTTCACTAATAAAATATGCACTTTTCTTTGTTTACCTAAAATAATACACTATTCCCAAAAAATTATCCAATTGTTCTAAGCATTTTTAATGACCAAAGACATGTTTATTTCTCTTTCATTATTAAAAACAGTGGCAGGCATTATTTCTTTTAAAATGCAGATTATTGTTCTGAAAAATCAAAATCAGTCATGCTACATTTTTCTTGCCGATGATCTATTTCTCATCTTCAGCATTTGTGTGGATGTTTTCCCCCATTACCCCTCTTTCTCTCAGCTCCTTCTACTGCCACCCGACTTTATCCTGAGATAGTATAATGCGTTCCTGCTCTTTACAGCAGTCTTCAGAAACGTGCATGCATTTGCAACTTCATTTCATTCCCTTCATAAGAATTAGCCTGTATTTCTCTTACAGCCTTTTTCATTGGATCACAACATCTTTTCTGAGTTTTCTGCTTTGCAATCTGCAATCTTTTTCATGTTCAGATGAATTATTGATTAATTCCTTTTATTAATTCCATTATCACAATTTGTTTGCCCTAGTTTGACTGAAAATCTGTGTATTTAAACAAAATCAATTGAAATGGTTGACACTGTCTCCTTGCCTGAAGATTGATATTCAGTGCCCGCCTGAAATAAGAAAGAACAATTTTCTTAATGCCCTGGCTAAATTATATGAAGCCTGTATAACTATCATCTTGACTCAGGTCCTTCCTACAACTAGGTCTTTAAACTAATAAGGCCAAATTGGTCCAAAAATCAAATAAATAAATAAATAACTATTAAACCATGCATATCTTTCAGACAACTCACAAAGCATATGGGAGCTTACAAAATTAACTGATCATTATACCAAGTGTCTAACAGAGAAACAATGACTGTTGACTAACTGAGCAGAGTGAATGCCAGTCCTAACCACTAAAAAATTATTTCAGTAAGGAAAGGCAAAAAAGTGGCATTTGAGTTTTAAGAGAAAGTGTGTTATCATGTGGCATAGACAATAACAGAGCAAGTAAAAATGTTGCTGATTATGTATAGCAGGTAGCTAATGGGCACAGAGGGCAGAAGAAATGCACCTAGCTGTTATCCTAAAAAACTTAGATTTACCACCAAATATGGGTACATGAAAACTGGACAGAAAGAGGAATGATCAAGTGTGCTGAAGTCAGCTGCTTGCCTTTGATAGAGAACTCGTGATATTTGCTAATCATCTGCATTGATTATCAAATAATCCAGAATAAGCAAGCAATTATATGGGTTTAGCTTTCTGATATCAGGTAAAGATCATGAGTTCAGGTTAACCTCTGCTTTAGGTACATACCTGGAAGTATGCACATTTACCTCATGTTTGCAGTCACTTTTACCTTACATCAAAGTGAACTCAGCAAACATGCGTCCTCACAAAAGATGAATTTCATCATATGATATCCATGATAGGATAGCCTAGTATGATAGTGTCAGTATTTATATTGTGAAGGGTTAAGGAAAAATGATCAAAGAGGACGGGGAGCAATTCTTTCTTCAGAGTACAGAATTTCCCCAAATCCATCTTCACATATCCTTGGAATTATATTACTTGCTGACCACATTTTAGATGTGTAGTTATTTTTAGTCAGATTGTTGTTGTGGTCATATTTTGTTGATAGAAAATTTATGACAGGTACTGTTCTGATACTGCGTTTACAGTGCTAGGCCATTATTGTTTTTGCCATATTTTTAAACCCTCTTTCATTGAAAGGTAGTACAGGGGATAATGGAACATAGCACTGTCTGACTAGCAGTGTGTTTGCAATGTGGGCATATGCATCATTCCTGCAATTCATTTAATCCAAGCAAAATACAAGCAGAAAAATAACAAAATCAGTTGCTAGTAGAGTAAACACAAGTAAAATCATATGATCTAGTAAGAAATATTAAAGCTAAAAAGCAAATTAAAGAGATTGCTTAAAAAAGCTGGTATAATAAATAATTATGTCATTAACAAATCTGAAGTGACTGAATAGCACTAAAGAAATAAATGTTATGGTGAACCATAGCTGAAGTACTTATATTGTGTACTTTTATAAAACTAGCTGAAAACCAGAACTGCTGAACAGAAATTAACAAATTAGGTGAAAACCAGAACTAGTTAACAGAATTCTGTATAACTTCAAAAAACACAACAGGGACCTCAACATGAAAATAACAATCAGGGCTCCATGAGAAGGCATTAATTGGCTGTGATGGACACACAAATACCTACAATCACAGAACACTGATACAATTGTAATCTTAACTATATTCAAAATTAAAACACCAATAACTTCCCCACACACACTATATATATATATATATATATATATATATATACATATATATATATATATATATATATATATATATATACATATATATATATATATATATATATATATATATATATATATACATGTGTGTGTGTACACACACACACAAAACAAAATCATCAAACAAAACCAAAAAACTTTACCTTTATGTTTTTGCAGGGGTGCAAGCCCCTTGCACTGCCACCCCCCCCGCTACTTAAATATACCAACTCTGAGATCGCACTACAGTGAGGAAAATGGTAAATCTTCCATTATGCACTGCACAGTGATCTCAATTCAGTCTTTGAAGTTTCAAAACATTGAAACTTCGATAAAACAAGGTAGACCCATATATATATATATATATATATATATATATATATATATATATATATATATATATATATATATATATATATATATATATAAAATACCAAGCCTGAGGTCACTGCATCTCAAGAAAAGGAAATATCCCCAGGAAACTGCAACCTTGATTTTTGTAGAGCAAAACTTGATAGTTATTCACACGTAAGAGGGTCAGTGAAGTCTGGCACCCAGCAACCATTTCCATGTCTTTATCTCTGTCTTCATTGTCTTGAGGTTTTGTACAAAAAAAAAATGCATTTTATTCCACAACAAAATATTTTCGATATCATGAACTTTAAAAATTTAGTGCACGTGTGTGTGTGTGTGTGTGTGTGTGTGTGTGTGTGTGTGTGTGTGTGTGTGTGTGTGTGTGTGTGTGTGTGTTTGTGTAAGTAAGTACCTGCAAGAGCAAACATACTTACAACCACGTCACAAAACTGAAAATGAAAATCTCATATCATGTGTGGAACATGGTCTGTTAACTGATATCACTGTACTTAAAACAGCAGAACAAAAAGAGTGATGGTATTCATGATTATTGATAATAACAATAATATATAATATATATGCTTTTTATTTATATCCATAGAGATGTGTAAGCGCACCCATGCAATGCATTTAAAATCTGTATCTGTACAGAGAGAGAGAGACACAAGCACTCAAACACACACACACACACACACACACACACACACACACACACACACACACACACACACACACACACACACACACACGCACACACACACAGGCACATGCACAAGGTTAAACAAAAATATAAGATTTATATGGATCCCATGATTCGTTTTCTTGGTCAGAGTTCTGTGACATGCTGGTCAGGTTTTAGATAAAAAGTTGCTCAAAATGATCAAACTAAGATTTGAAATTTGCTAAGGACAGAATTAACAAAGTAGTAGTAGTAATCACAGGCATTGTGCAGGTAACATGTCATTAAGCCTCAGAGTATGTGATTTAAAATGGAGTGTAAACTATCTATGAATTATTGTACAATAGCTCTGCAAGAGTGACAGGAAACACATTTGTATTAGATCAAAAAAGTTCATTATTGAAATCAGAGAACTCAGAAATCAGCAAAATGATATGTAGAGAGGTGACTTGTATAGGATAAACCTAAAGTGCACTTTCCATTAATTGGTGCATAGATGACAGTTCCTGAAGGAGCAAAAATTAAGTTCTCAATAAAATAAATGCAGTTAATTTGTACTTTAAAATACAGACCTTGCTTGCAGCACCTCAGTGATAGTCATATCCAAAGCCAAGACAATTCTGATACTTTTCATGGGATGGAACAATGCACTTAACAGAATGATATTGTTTTGCAGTTTCACAACTGGAAATTCATTTTTCAGCCATATCTTTTTATGACCCAGTAGTTTCTATGTAGTAAAATTAATTAAGAAAAGCAAGATTCTACTTGGAAAAGATCTTTTCTTCTAACTGTATTGATGAGCCAATTGCAACAGAGGACTTTATCTTGAGGTCCTCTTAAATGATTACATCAAGTGTTAGCATTCTAAGTTGACATTTTACTATCTGATAGATCCTGTGCACCCCATCATTTATGACATATTTAACAGAGTAGAGAGGCATGGTTTGTAGTCTTCAACAACAGCTTTATATCATAAACATTATGGGTATGTACCTCTGTTTGCACTCAGTCTATACCAGTTGTTATTTTTCATAATATATAAAGGCATTATTTTATTCTAAAATGAACCACACTAAATATTTGTGCAAAGGAAATAAGACCATTGAACACTCTGAGTGAGTCTCTGTGATATTTATTGTATGACTGCATAATCCTTTCTACATGAAATATTGTGGTTAAAATTATAAAAGACTCTGATAGTTATTGCAAGAACTTCAGTGTAAGACACTCAACTTTAAATCATGCCTCCTACTGTAAAAGTAGGAACAGTAAATGGAGTCACATAAAGCATGACATGTTTTTGATTAGACTGTATAATCAATGACCATTTAGTTAAACTGATCATGGTAAAAAACAAATTTACATATCCGTGAACTACCCTGCTCAGTGGCAACAGACAGACTGGAAACACATGCAAACAGACACACTCAAACTCACCCTACTTAGCACTCAACAGTCAGTTCCAAACCATGCTTCCAACATGTGGACATGTCACATGCCCACTTTGGATGCAACACACAGCTCTTAAAATTAATATAACAGATGTCCATTACATTTGCTTGGAAGCAAGTGATATACACATTCATGCATCTTGTACAGCACCTTCCACATTGACTGCACACTCTAGCAAATACTTCCAAACACTCACTACACATCCATTCTGCCAACACACACACACGTGCACACACACACATACACACACACACACACACACACACACACACACACACACACACACACACACACACACACACACACACAAGAACACACACACACACACGAGAACACACACACAGACACACACACACGTACACACACACACACACACACACACACACACACACACACACATATACACAGTCACGCACTATAAATACTACTTTCATTTACACACACTGTAGTCAATTGATCAATCACTTTAACACATGACATATGCATCACAGTCCTGCACAGACCATACCAATCACTCTAGAACACAGGCCACACATATTGCAAACTTGCACCTTCCAATAACTCATCCCAGAATACAGTTTCAACCACTCAGACACTTAACTTGTACACCAACACATACACACACACACACACACACACACACACACACACACACACACACACACACACACAAATGATTCCTCTCTCTCCTATCTGCCCAGAAACATCATGCATACTCAGACTGAGCAATCGCACAAAAGCACACAAACACACCCTGATACGCATAAGTACATGTGCTTTCAGTGTCTCAAAAATACTATGGAGCCCCCATACATAATACACTTCCTTGCAGTTTTCCTCACATAAGTACAAAATGCCTACACAGCACAGATACCTACACACTGGACTATCTCACTGACAATCTCCTGCCCAGATGCACAACTGTTTGCTACACCTGGCAACTCTCCTATGTAGTGGCAGCCACTTACTGTAAAGGAGAGAACTACACCTACCAGCAGGATCCCTATGCAGACACACATTCGTGATGAATATACATATTCAATATGCAGGCACATTCATCTAGAGAGATACTTGACATTCAAGAATAATTAAATCATTTCATGAAATTGACTAAAATGAAGTATCCTACATCAGACTTGTTAGCATTTGTGCTTAATTTGTTTACAGAGCATTTTATATAAAATAGGTCAAGAACTGTTTCAGATTAGTCAGCTCTGTAGCAGAGATGGATTAAGCACTAACTACAGTGCATATGACCCACATTTTATCTGTGGCTCTGGTACCTGTAAGGGCAGACTCTTGAGAGGATGGGTGTGAACAGCTGCTTCCACCTCACCCATCCTAGGGGACTGGAAGCAGTTCATGCTCACCACATGGGTACCACCTAGTATTATATCAAGCAAAGACTGAGTCTGCTAAACCTACTCTGTCTGAGTGCATCAACAGTATTAAAGCCAAAGAGAACTCAATATGTTGAGGCATGCTTTCTCTTACAGACAGCAATAGTGGAGTTTGAAAGACATACTGAAAGGGAGATTAAAAGAGATACTGAAACAGGTGCTTACAGGAGGAGAAAGGTAGGCCTCTCTTCAGAAACAATAATTGTGCCTGCTCCCTAACATCCAAATATCTCTGTGAAATTGAGGCTTGATCAGAATTCTCAGGTTGGGACAAACTTGTAGGACGTCCCACTTGGGCCAAGAATGTCTGAACTCTCCCCCATAATGAATAGGCAAATTAGGTGCAGGTGGAGGAGGAAAGAATGGAAAAGAAAAGAACTGCTGCAGATTTTATGATACTATCCCTGTTTTAAATGAACCCACTTTTGCAATCATCTGCAAACAGAAACATGCAGACATACACTAGCTTTAATACTGAAAAGGTCATTTTGAATAGAATAGGACCAATCACTGTTCCTTGTTGCACTCCAGTGGTAACAATCATAGCAGATTACAGTGCAAATGGCATCCACCTCTAACAAATTCCAGGGCATACAGAGACATTAACTGCTCATTCTTGTTCATCACAAGAAATACAAATCTGTCTATTGTTCATAGAAACTAAATTAGGCAACATGAATAACAGACTATGTAAAAACTTCTTAAGAATAATGGTTGCATGAGACAGTGGAGGGTAGTAACAGGGTTACATTCATTCAAAACGAGCTGAAGCAGCTCCTTGCCTTTCAGAGATCCCAGCAATAGAGAAAGTACATAAAAGTGCTTATAGGCAGACATGATTCCTCCATAACAAAGCAGAATATAGATGCATTTCTGCCTTCCATATTACCTAATTTCTTTCTGCCTCAGCTTTCACCTCTTTACCTTATTATTCTTTTGTTTATAACCTCTTTCCATGAATTTTATGTTGTGTCAAATTACTTTAATACTTTATTCATAAATACATTTTGAAAGTTCTTCCACCATCAGATTGTATACGTTCCTGCAGCTGTATACTCCATTTTTTATTTTTTTTTTGTGTGTGTGAATTTGTTCACCTATGCTGTACTTGCAAGTGGTCAAGGGCGATTAATGCAGTGTCCCAGTAAACAAAAGTAAAATAAAATAAAAAATAAAAAACTCACCAAGCACAGTTTCTTCATATTCTATTGTTTGAAATATTTATATATTTATTTATTGGCATTTGTTAACCAGGTTGGTCCAGCTGGGCTTGTGATCCATTTTCAGTGGAGACCTGAGGAGAAAAGTTCCATTAAGCATACCAGATTAACATTAAAAGTAGACAATTACTTAAACGCTCTTAAACACACAATTTACAAAAAGAAATGCAGTTACTTAGAAAGAAAAAAAAATAGTGCAAGGCAAATAGATATAATAAATTGTTAAACTTGTACAAGTTAAACACAAAGCAAGAGATGCAAAAAAAAAAGGCAGTGTAGCTGTAGTATTTTACAGAGTAGTAGTGCAATTACTTATTTACAATAATGGTTTAGTTTATCAGAGCAAAGTGTCAGATTTAAATAGTCACCACGATTGGGACATATTAGTTGCATGGGGGGGGAGATAAAAGAGGGGATGAGGAAAGTTATCAGGCTGGGGCTTGGCAAGTGCAGATTTTGGAGTTTAATAGGTGAGTCTTGAGTTTTTCTTGAACGTGGGATGGGTGAATAATGGAACAAATGTCCCTAGGAAGTTTGTTCCAGGCACGGGCAATGGAGTATTTGTAAAGGTGTTTGCCTATTGTTATTTGGGGTTGGTAGGTTTGTAATAGTAGTTGGTTAGAGGTACGAAGAGTACGGGAAGGAGAATAGACTGAGATGAGAGAAGAGAGAGCAGAGCAGGATGAAGGTTTGTGGAGAAAGGAGTGTAGCATCTGACGTTGACATAATAGCAATAAGTGGGGGAATTCAAGCTGGTGAAGACAATTTAGGGATAGGCAGTGGTGTGCATTATATGGAGAATTTGTGACAAATCTAGCTATCTTATGGTAAGTTTTTTGGAGTTTGTTTAAGGTCATAGCTTGAATGTGGGTGAATAATGGGACAGCATAAATAAGGGAGGGGAGGAGAAAAGCTTGGGCAATGGAGTGTCTGGCATTGGGAGTTAGACATTTTTTATTGTGATATAAAATACCCAGTTTCTGGTGAGTCTTTTTTATACTTTGTAGTAAGTGCATATTGAATTTCAGTTCATCATTGATGATGACCCCAAGGAGTTTAGTTTGAGCTTCAGGTTTGATAATAGTGTTATTTGAGGAAGTGATAGTAAAGGTGGATCTGTGGTGAGAGAGAGAATTAGGAAGAAATAGTAAGAGTTTGGTCATTTTGGGGATGAGGATGAGTAGGTTACTGGTTAGCCACTGTTCGGTAGAGAGGAAGGTCTGTTGGGTAAGAGTATGAAGTTCCGAGATGTTGTCAGAGATGGAGATGAGGGTAGAATTGTCAGCATATTGGATGAGGGTTGATTGTTTACAAGATGAGGGGAGGTCATTGGTAAAGATGTTGAAGAGGGGAGGTCTCAAGATGGAGCCTTGGGGAACTCCAGTTGGGACAGGTATGAAAGGAGAAGAGGAAGAGAGCCATTTTATTGATTGCTGCCTGCAAGATAGGTAGCTGGAGAACCAGGCAAGGGAGGAGGTAAATAGATTGAGATTTGCAAGTTTTGATAGCAATAGGGGATGGGGCACTGTATCAAAGGCCTTGGAAAGGTCGAGGAAGAGACAGGATAAGAGTTTATTATTGTCTAGGGCCTCTGCAATGGTATGGGTAAATGATAGGTAGGCAGTAGTTGTGCTGAGGTTAGGACAAAAACCATGCTGGTGAGGAGATTATGTTGGAGCAGGTGATTAAGTAGTTGTGAGTAAACACAGTTTTTGAGAATCTTTGAGAGGGGGGATAGGATAGCTATGGGGCAGTAGTTAGATGGGTCAATAGAGTTACCACCTTTATGCAGTGGAATAGTGAAGAAGGATTTCAAAAGGGTAGGGACAGTGGATTTCCATATAGATGTATTGATTAGTATGGACACAGGATAGGCTATTGTGTCTGCAGCTAGTTTGAGGAAGGTAGGAGATAGATTATCTGTGGAGGGAGAGCAGGGTTTGAGTTTATAAAGAAGAGATCAGATATAGGAAGTGGAAACAGGATGCAATGAAAAAGGAGGATTGTTAGATAGGTTGGGAGTGGTAGACAGAGGAGTAGTGTTACCGTCTGATGGAATGAGTGACTGAATGGTATTGATAAATTGTTTATTAAGCAGGGTAGCTGTTTCTAGAGGGGCTGTGCTCAGGAAGGGGCAGGGGGTTGAGGGATGGCCTGGGGACAGAATTTTATTAATAGTCGACTAGAATTTTTGAGGGTTGGATTTGTTATTGAGTTGGCCAGAATTATAAAAGTACTTTTTATCTTTGTTGGCTTGTTTCTTAGTAAGATTTATGAGGTGTTTATAGTTGTGAAACAAGGGTAATTACTTGGTTTTGATCCAGGCTTTCCAGGCTTTATCTCTTTTGAGCATGAGTGACTTAGTTTCTTTGGAAAGCCAGGGGGCATGATTGGATTTTATTCTAATCTTTCTAGATAGAGCAAGGGAGTTTAGGGTATTCAGGAAGATGTTATTGAATCTGCTGACTGCATCATCAAGTGGGATCTTTTTAAGGAAAGACTGTGGAAAATTGAATAGAGCTGAATTGCATAAGATTGAAATTAGCAAGTTGACGGCAGTCTCAATAGAGATGAGGTTTGGGGAGGTGGGTGGTGTATTAGAGAACAGAGGTGGGGAGGTGGTCACTAAGTTGGTCTGGTAAAGTAGTGGGGTTGTGGTAGAGGTGAGTGGCGTTGGTAAATATCCAGTCTGTTATGGAACTAGAAGATGAATTTCTATGGGGATGAGTGGGGGATGATATGAGTTGATGGAAACCATGTATGTTGATACTGTTTTGGGAGAGTCAGTTTTGAGTTTGGACCAGTCTAATTTGACATCTCCTAAGATAAGGGTTTCATAAGGTATGTTATGGGAAAACCAGGATAGTATCTTTTCAAGAGTGTCTATGTTGTTTCCAGGAGGAATATAGATGGAGGCAACAGCTATTTTGTTGTGAGGGTTGAGGTGACAATTAAGTACGATAAGTTCAGCTGGTTGAAAGTCAGGGACTGGTATGGGTAGTGGTGATAGATTGAGGCTGTTGGAATGGAGGATGGTGAAATCTCCTCCTTTTTTTGGGAATCTGTCTGAGCGATAGATATTATAAACTGGTGGAAGAATTTCATTATTGCAGATATGTGGCTAGCCAGGATTCAGATAAGGTTAGGATGTGAGGGGTTGTAAGGGTTATCCAGGCATGGAAGTCAGAGATTTTGTTGGTTAGACTTTGAATATTTAGGGAGTATATGGCTGGGTATTTGGAAGAGGATGAGTTTGTTGTAGTGGGCTGGGGGAGGGTGAAGATTATTAGGTGAAAGAGGGGGGTTGGAGGGTAGAGGATGTGGATGGCTGGAAGGGGAAGAGGTGGGGCCAGGGTTGAGGTGTATATCTCCTAATAAAAGTATTTTGTTGATGAGCAGGGGGAGTATAGGGAAATGTGAAAGTAGTTTATAGAGTTTGTGTTTAGATTTATAGTTAGGAAGGAGTGTGTGCAACTTAGTTTGTGAAGACTTGTATTGGGAAGGTTAAATAGGGCTGGAGAAATGTTGCAGGAAAAGGATGCTGAATTAACTTCAGTGATATATGAGGTTGGGGAGTGTAGTGGTTGATAGGGGAGTTGAAAGTGATAAGAGGTTTGCATATAGATAAAGCAGAGAAAGGGTGGTAATAATAAGATGTTGCATTTTTGTGTTGAGATGGGATAATGGGATAGATTCCTTGTTGTAGAAGTAGTTTAGTGTAGGAAGCGATGTACTGTAAGAGTTGAGGAAGGTTTCAGGAGAAAGGAATGGAAGCACAATGTGATCAGAGTTAGACAGGAAGTTGTTTCCTAGTGGATGGTTAGGGTGGAAGGGGAGGGAGTGAATGGTACAAAGGAAATTGTAATGGGGGTTGGTAGGAATGGGGGTAGGGTAGGGGAGTGATGAGAGCCTGAGCATAGCGAGGGCAAACAGAGTAAGGCTAACACCCAGGTCAAGAAGTCCAAAAAAAAGTAATCAGTAAAAGAGATGTTGGGTCTAGCTGGGGAAAGGAAGATAGAGGGATACTGAAAAGCAAAAGGTAAAATTAGTAGAAAGAAAAACAAAGCAGGAGAACTTTTGGGAGAAGGTGGAAGCACAAATCTTAGGCTGCACAGGTAGAAAAAAATGTAAGAGAAAATACTCCTGCAGTGGAGTAGACAACACTTAACAGTGTGGCTTTGGAGGGAGGTAGGGATATTTCAGACAGCAGAATAGCAGGAATGAAAGGAAAGTAATGGCTGTATGAGAGTCTAGATAGTAAAGAAAGAATTACAAGAAAGGGTAAGGCAAGGGAGGGAGAGAGACCAAGGTGTATAGTGTGAGGAGTGAGAAGAGTCAAAAAAGAGAAAATAGGAAAGTTAGGGCTGCTGGCATCTTTTTTCAGAAGCAACTGGTTGGTTCAGTTTGTTTACACAGGTTATACTGATAAACACAGGCACTATCAAACAAAAAGATATGCACAACAAAAATAGCTAGGAATATCTAAAATATGAGTCGCTCGCTATACCACATACTTAGGTGTTCTTTTGTAGTTTATGGATAGCTGTAGGACTGATGGCCAAATAAGGAAGGCTATCTTTTTAAGTTCCACAAATTAATGTTTCTTTACAGTGGCCAGGAGAAACCGCAGGGAGGGTTCCGCTAGGGGTTCAATGGTCTTTTATAGTTTATGGATAGCTGCAGGACTGATGGCCAAATAAGGGAGGATATCTTTTTAACTTTCACAAATTAATGTTTCTTTACAGAAGCCAGGAGAAATGGCAGGGAGGGTTCCACTAGGGGTTAGGTGGCCTTTTGTAGCTTATGGATAGCTGCAGGAACGAAGGCCAAATAAGGGCGGATATCTTTTTAAGTTCCACAAATTAAAGTTTCTTTACAGTGGCAAGGAGAAACCACAGGGAGGGTTCCACTATGGGTTAGGTTGCCTTTTCTAGCTTATGGATAGCTGCAGGACTGATGGCCAAATAAGAGAGGATATCTTTTTAAGTTCCACAAATTAATGTTTCTTTACAGTGGCCAGGAGAAACCACAGGGAGGGTTCCGCTAGAGGTCAGTATATTGGTCACTCACCGAAGTGGGGATGCTCAACAGCAGGAAGGGAAAACTTTTTAGCAAGGCTCAGTGACTTTGAAACAAGACTAAGATTTTTGGTCTATATTGCCACTGAGTACAACAAAACTCTGTATCAAAAATGCATAGCCATGACCTCACATTTTAGAACTTCTAGAGAACTGTAAGATAGGTTCATAGGTTCATACACTGTGTCTTTTAATACACCTTCCAAGCAGACAACTATTAACAGTCTGTAGTTTACAATGCAAATGGCACTACCCAAATAGATAAAAAAGGAGAAAAACCCATAGAGTAAAGCCCAATGAAGTCACCAGACATTAAAAAGAAATGAGGATGGAAAGATATCATAAAATCAGTTTACTATGAAAATGTGGAATGGCAGTTTGTCGAATATAGGTTGGTCAAATGTGTGTTCTACTAATGTTCATAATGTTGAACTGAAAATATCTGAATTCATATTAGCGAAAGTGAGGACACATTCGCTAATATGAAGTTGACATTTTGAATTAAGATCGAGGTACATTTTCCCTTTTCCTCACTGTAGTACAATCCTGGAGTTGGTATATATAATATGCAGGGGGTATGGGGTGCAGATTGGCTTGCTCCCCTGCAAAACATCACTGACTTTTGAAATTGAAAGTTCCGATGTTCGAATGTCGATTGTCGTGGTTACCATGTCCAACATTTTGGTAATGCAGTATTACCAAAGTTGGATAAACAATTCAATAATTTTGTGAAAAAATGTTTTGAGTTGAAACATTATGATAGTAAACCTATAAAATCCTTGACAAGGCATTACTTGCTCAATCGCTCTGTCAGTAGATTTGAAGTGCTTGCTGACATAACAGGTGCATATGTAGAAACTAGTAATTTAATTGACATCCTCATTCTAGAATTTTCCACAATGGATCTGGAAAAAATGAAACATCCTTTGACTCTCTATGAAACAAACAAAATTCTCATTAAAAAAACAAAAAACATGCAAAACAATAATCAAATCTAATGACTCGTATTACTATACAGGTCAGACAAAGAAGACTTAATTCAATGTTTTATTTATTTAACATTTGTTTATCAGAAACATCCGACTTGGAATGAGCCAATTTTCAGCAAAGACTCAGAGAGAAATGCTCCAGATGCATGTCTTTGTAACATTGGAAATCTGAGCACCCAGAGGAAACCACACGAATGAAGGGAGGACATGCAGACTCCACAAATAAGGCACCCCAGCCGAGAATTGAATGGGAGAACCTTTTGCTGTGAAGTGACAATGTTAACCATTGCACAACTGCATCATCCAAATGTTTATGTTGTATAAGAACTTCACAAACCTTGACCCTATGCAGTAATGTAGTCTACTTCTAACTTCTAGCACAAGGTACTAGACCTGGAATATTGTACAAATGGTAAAATCTTATTAATAACATTGGTAAATACAGCACAATAGCACCCTGATCTTGATGTAGGTTTGTAAGGATTAACAGTATGAACTTGCTTGAAAAAAAAAAAAAAACTATCTATAATGCTGCAATGCATGATACTTTGTTTTTGGTGGTTGCTTTATATACTGATTTTTATTTTCTCTTTTATAAAAAAAAAAAACTTAAACACACTCGATATCCTGTATAAAATGATTGCATGCTTGGACCTATGTTTAAAATGAGCACACTTATTTTGCACAGTAAAATTCACAACAATATAATGTAATGCATGCCTGACTAAGCATCATGCATGGAATAGGACTGGGATTACTGGTTAGCTAGTTGGCAGGCTTGCAGTCCAAGATACTTTTAAACAGCTGTCTCAACTTTATAGATTCCCCCACTGTGGAGAATGAGGGACGTAAACACTGAACTACCAAAAACAGTTGGTTAACATTTCACAGCCTTAATTCTGTATGCTAACTGTGTAAAATGCATCATTGTTCAACTCATTATTGTTACTGATAGACATTCAATAGAAGTGTTATTCAACACTGATGTGAAATAGTTAAGAGAAAAAACTGCCAGAGTTAGCATACTTTGCGCAGTTAAAACATATGTATTGTATCATTTTCTAAATGTATTTTAACCAAAGGTGCCATAGAGGGAAGCATCTCCTCAAGCCTTTTTGATTGCAAGTGCTATTGCTTGAAGCCATTATAGCAAGATGCTATAAAATAAATAATAGCATGTTTATATCTTTTTCGTTTCTTTACTTTTTTCCTTGATAAAAGGAAAGGGGTATAGCTCACTGATGATAATACTATTTTGGTCCATAAGAAAATATTGATGTTGATTATGGGGGAATGTAATACATCAGTAACTATTATCAGAGACTGCAGTTTCTGTTACATATGATCATCTGCAGCCTAGCAACAGTGTAATGTTCTTTTTACAGCTCATTAAGGATTTGAACTCTTGCTATTGTGCTTCACAAATAATATGAGCTCCTCTCTGTACTCTATTACTGTGTTTAATACAATAGTTTGGTCTAGCTTCTACTTGATATACCTAGATTTATCATGATTTTTTACTTTATTATTATTTCAAACTTGCAAAAATAATATGTCTTATGCATTATATGTAATTGTATACTAGACGGGAGATGAATCGCCAAATCTTTTCTTATAAGTCAATACTGCAAATTTCATTCATTGGCGATGCCGACAAAGAATCCACCATTTTTTTCTTTTTT
The DNA here is from genome assembly GCF_019279795.1 of Protopterus annectens. Taxonomy (NCBI): domain Eukaryota; kingdom Metazoa; phylum Chordata; order Ceratodontiformes; family Protopteridae; genus Protopterus; species Protopterus annectens. Next base: position 51,324,628 of record NC_056736.1, read on the forward strand.
TGGGGGGGGGGTTACAGGAGCTAGGCACTCCTGAGGTATGAGAGCCCTATTGCAGATTCATTCTGGTTCAAAAATCACTATCAGCACTCAATTCCCCTATGAGAGTTGTTAGCAAGGTTAGTGCGCTAGCCGTTTTATTGCATTTACTGTTTGCTACTGTATCTTTTTCTTCTGTCTCTGTAAAAAAAAAAAAAAAAAAATATCCTTGTTTTCCCGCTTTTCTGAACTAGAATAGTCCAGTCTTCAGATTTTGCTGATCTCTGGGCTTAGTCTTAGTTCCTGTGCTATCCATATCCTTATTTGGATAAGAGGAAGCTTCTTTGTTCACCAGTGGGAGTGGGGAGCACTGAGCAACCTATTTGTCCCTAGAGGATTGGTTCCAGCCCAGCAACTTGTAGTTTATTGGCCATTTTGGGTCAATTCCTGGCTCTTTTCAACCCCCTACTATAAAGCCCGCTTTTGCGCGCTTTTTCACTTGTAAAAGACTCAGCACAGCTTCTCGTGGTGTCCTGCAGAGTTCTACAAGCAGCAGAGAGTGAAAGAGTGACTTTCCTGGATTTATAAGTATTTTTTCTGGCTTTCGCTTAAATTACTGCATCTCAACTGCATTTCGCCTAAAAAACAGCTCTGCATATTGTTTTTACTGTACCTGTGTAGATTTTAAACTGTTAGCACTTTAAAAAGTTATTTTTGTTTAATTTAATTGTTAGGCTAACACACTCAAGTGTGCTAGCCGTTTTATAGCATTTATTGTTTGCTACTGTATCTTTTTCTTCTGTCTCTGTAAAAAAAAGAAAAAAACAAAAAATATCCTTGTTTTCTCGCTTTTCTGAACTAGAATAGTCCAGTCTTCAGATTTTGTTGATCTCTGGGCTTAGTCTTAGTTCCTGTGCTATCCATATCCTTATTTGGATAAGAGGAAGCTTCTTTGTTCACCAGTGGGAGTGGGGAGCACTGAGCAACCTATTTGTCCCTAGAGGAGTGGTTCCAGCCCAGCAACTTGTAGTTTATTGGCCATTTTGGGTCAATTCCTGGCTCTTTTCAACCCCCTGCTATAAAACCCATTTTTGCGCGAATTAGCACGAAGTTGAAGTTGCTCATAGAGCAGCATCGGGCAGCGCCGGTTAATCAAGTTTAAACTATTTCTGGCTCGGTAAAGTCTACTCTTCAATTTTTCCCTTAGAACTGCTCTACTTGCAATCTAAACAGCCTATACTCTAACTGAAAAGCTCAGCACTTGCTCCTAAAGCATTTTTTATACAGGTAAAGCACTCTTAAACAAAAGAAAGTACTTCATTCACCTAAATTCCCTTGAGTACCCATTTCCCTATAGATCCTTTCTGACTCAGTTACAAAGCAATCTTTTTCACTATTCTAGCATGTCGAAGGGTCAGTTGCTGGCGTCCTCTCCTGTTCAGCTGGTGAATCTGGGAATCTTGAGGCAATGTTACAATTGCCTCATGTACACAGACAACCCTCTCCTCCTCCCAACAAATACAAATATATGCGAGAGATGCAACTATATAGCCAAACTGGAGGCTGAGCTCTCTCAATTCAGTACTGGCAAGACCAGTCAGGAGGAGAAGGTAACCACGCACACCACAAACCCAGTCTCACATAGAACTATCACAACTGCAAACCAAACACATAAACACACAAAAACATACTTGGAGGCGCTGATTAAAAATCTACCAAAACAACAGAGGCCTCCAAAGCAGACACCCAAGCAACCGCCACCTCAAGACATGGCACATGCAACACATAGTTCACAAAGTCAGTGTGCTAAACAGTCACAGCCCTTAAGGCCAAACAACATGCCAGACACACTTGTAATAGGTGACTCCATAGTCAGACACACTGACGTCCCGCTCACCAGACTGAACAAGGAAAAGGTCACAGTAAGCTGCCTATCGGGAGCTAGAATCCGCCACATAATTCAAGCACTCAGGTCACTCCACAGCAAGTACAAATATGACTCAGTCATTGTACATGCCGGTGTGAACGACCTGAGATGTACCTCCCTGGACTACATGAAAAGAGACATAGAGGAGCTCTCTGATTATGTAGTCCAGGCCGGTATGACCCTGACCCTGAGCAGCATCTTACCCTCACCAAGAATGATGCTACAGTACAAAGACAAAATGATCAGTTTTAACAATTGGCTTAATTACTGGTATCATACTAAGGGGATCCAATGTCTGTCTGCTTGGGATGACATGCTCGAAAAGCCACGCTGCTTCACAAGGGATGGCTTGCACCTGTCACCCCTGGGCTTCCGGATATTGGCCAAGGCTCTTGCCACCCCCATAGTGCCTTTTTTAGGCAAGGCTCAAATGACAAACCTACCTCCCTAGAAAACACAAGTGGAAAAAAAGTAAGGGTAATGCTGCTCAATGCCAGAAGTCTAAACCTCAAGATGCACACCCTCGAAGCCCTCCTCAGTATGGAGAACATCGATGTCTGTGCAGTGACTGAAACCTGGTTCAAGGCTCCTGAGAGCACTCCAGCACTATCAGGTTTTACCTCATATCATGCTTTCCGCCCCAAAACTTGGACCGAACCACAAAAGGAGGGGAGTATCCATATTCATCAAAGATACCCACACCTCCAGGTTAGTGGCAACGCATAAGCATCGGAGACCATCCAGGTGCAACTAACCATAGGCAAAACTGCCTTACAGTTTGTAGCATGCTACAGACCACCCTCTCAAACTCAGGAACTCCACACAGCCTTCCTGAAGACACTGGAGAGTATGAATGTCTCTCCAAATACCATCATATTGGGAGACTTCAACTACCCAAACATAGACTGGGAACATTACTCAAGCCCCAACACCCTAGCCCAAAGGTTCCTAGAATTCATAAACTCAAATGCGATGGTACAACTAGTTACCATTCCCACAAGAGGAGACAATATACTAGACCTGATCATCACAAACATGGGGACAAAATGCTCCACACCAGAAGTATATCCCTCATTGGTAAGATCAGACCATAAATTAATCTCACTGGAAATCCACATCCCGCCCCCACCCCCTGCACAAAAGACCCCAGTGAAGAACTTCTCAAAAGCCAACTTCACACTTCTTAAGACTGAAGTGGTATCCTTCAAGGTCCCTGGGCCAGTGGAAACCACAACTCACACTGCTGAATCCTTTACAAATGCCTTCTACGGGCACCTTCAAGAATGCATGGATCATGCAATCCCAAATAAAACCAAGACCCATTCCCTCAAAGGCAGGCACCCGGCTTGGTGGACCCCAGCCATAAACAAACTTTACAACAGAAGGAGGAAGCTACTACATGACAGAGCAAAATCCCTTAAAGGGAAGGCATCTCTGATCAGTACTAGCAAAAAACTACGATCACTCATAAAATCATCCAAGGGCAACTTTGAGAGAAAAATCGCAAAAGACACAAAAGACAATCACAAGGCCTTCTTTAGCTATGTTAGAAACCTGGGTGGAAACTCCCAGATATACTCAGAGTTAGTCCAAAATGACACAAAATACACTGAACCCACTGACATTGCCAACATTCTGGCAGACAGGTTCAGTGCAAATTTCTCCTCCCCCTCCCCCCCTAAAGGAAAAATAACTATCCCAGCAGAGTGTAGCCTCCCTAACATCTCAGATGTCCAGGTGAGAGCCGCCCTCTCTAAAGCTAAAAACACAGCATCAATGGGACCAGACGGTGTTCCAGGCTGTGTGCTACATGAACTCCAAGAGGAACTAAACCCACACATAAAGCTGCTGTTTAATCTTAGCCTTACTACAGGATACGTACCCAAAGAGTGGCGTACGGCAACAGTGGTCCCACTTCACAAAGGCAGTGCTTCTACGGACCCTGGAAATTACCGCCCCATAAGCTTGATGAGCCTGGTCTGCAAAGCTATGGAGAGGATCATTATGGAACTCATAAACAAAGACATTGGGGACCTGCAGACATTGGATCCTACCCAATTTGGCTTTGTCAAGGACAGATCCTGCCTTTTGAACTTGGTTGACTTTTTTGGAACAGTCACTAAGGCCATTGATGAGGGTAAGGCAGTTCACACAGCCTACGTTGACCTTGCAAAAGCCTTTGACACAATACCCCAATCGGGCATCATAGACAAACTCACCAGCTTAAATGTAAACCCATATGTCACGAGATGGATTGCAAACTGTCTCAAGGACAGAACCCACAGGGTCAGAGTTGCTGGAGCTATGTCAGACTCCAAGCCAGTCACAAGTGGTGTCCCACAGGGCTCAGTCCTGGGACCCCTCTTGTTCGGCATTTATTTTTCCGAGGTACAGGCAAACATAGGAGGATTGTGGCTGACAAAGTTTGCAGATGACTGCAAACTGGGCGCCATAATTGATACTCCAGCTGACACAAACATCCTTCAGAGAGGCCTCATAGAAATGGATAATTGGTGCCAGAGCCATGGCCTTAAGCTGAATGCCAAAAAATGTATAGTCATACCCTTTGGGAAAAACAAGGTACCCACAAATTACCACATAGGTGGTAATCCATTAAGTACGGAATAGGTAATCAGGGACCTAGGGACCCAGGTTGACAGTAACCTCTCATTTGACACTCACATTGCCAAAGTGGTTAGGAAGACCTTCTATATTGCCCACCTTATCATGAAGGGTTTCACATCTAGATCAAGAGAGGTCATTGTGCCCCTGTACTCTTCTCTCATCAGGCCAATGATTGAGTACAATGCCCCATTTGGGATGTATCTTACCCGACACCTGCAGCAGTTGGAAAGACCCCAAAAGTTCCTCACCAAGAGGATAAAGGGTCTTAAACATATGTCATATGCTGCCCGACTGAAAAAACTCCAGCTCTATTCAGTCGCACACCGCCTACTCAGAGGTGACCTGTGCCTGACGTACAAGGCCATGTCCAATCTGGAATTAATGGACATGCTCCATCTCAGAAAATACAAATCCATCAGAGCCATGAGAGCAAGAGACTAAAACCTTAACACAGAAATAAATAGGACATGCTGGTGGGACAGATTCATAACCCAGAGGCTCCCTACACTCTGGAACAGAATCCCAATCCATGTTAGGCAGAGCCCCTCACTAACTCTATTCAAGAGAAATCTTGACGAGTGGATGGGAGATCGTAGGTTTACCCCGGGGATCATCTCTGTGTCACTACTAGACAGAGGCACAGCAAACTAAACCCTAAATGGGAGTAGTATTCTCATCCTAAGGGGTGGTGAAAGCCACACACACTCTGGCTAGGCTTATAAATGCCCTAGGGCAGATAGCCTAGTACGAACCTATGAACCTATGAAAGGGCCAGCTGCTTGTCCTGGGAGTTAGCCTACCACCTATCTTTGGAATCACCTACCCCACATCAGTGATTCCTCTGAGCTGTACGATTCCTGTCTCCAGAGGAGGGATGCATACTTCCCAAGACAGAGTTCATGCTGGCAACCAGTGTGAGCCATATTGTGACGATGCAGGCACATCATGCTCATGTTGCATGCTGATCTGAATCCAGACTGTTAATCTCCTATCGTACTTTTTACAACTATGTGTATTTATCATTCACTCTCTCAAGCACTTCTATGCAGTTGGACAAGAGTTTGATACTTCTTGCACTGCCCACAGTTGTTAATTCCTTTTTATCCTGGTATATTGGTACTAGAATTATTATTCTTCAGTCATCTGGGATACATTTTACTCTCCGTACCACTATGAGTGCCCTCAGGAACCATTTCTTCCCTAACTCACACGATGCCTGGATTATACCTGCCTTGACCTCGTTTAAACTTCTGCTTTCCCTGATTTCATTTTCATTAGTGCTGCTCTTACTCCTTACAGCGTATGCTCATCTCCCTTTTTCATTGTAGATGGAATATGGACATACCCCTCAACTTCTTAGTACAAGAAATCTACCCCTCAACTTCTTATTGCAAGAAATCTGGACAAAGTCAAAAATAATAAGGGGTCAATGCCCCTAAATCAGGAACCAATTTTACATATTGATGTTATAAATGGAGAAATTTGCTAGAATGACATATATTGTATTTGCATACATTTTGAAAGGCTTTAAAGTCTGCAACTCAATTGCCTGTCAATATTAAAAATGTCACATTTTATGAGGAACAGACAAAATGTGAGGACAAATCTGGACATTCTTTGAATCTGAGTGGTATGTGCATGGCACAGTGTGGCTTCTGTGGGTTTTTCTTCATTCAGAAACTGATGGTTATACTCCTTCCATCTGCCTTTGATGGTTCAATAGACTGGCGATCAGGTTGTTGTTGGCATCCCTTATGAATGGTGTCTGATGAATATCTTCTTTATCTTTCTGTCTTTGCCTTGCAACCTAATATAATCTTCTACCACCTGCTGAATGACTGTCCAGAGGCTAGTAAAGTACCTTTGATGCCTTGCTCTTTGTTATTATGACTGTTCTGTTGGCCAACTAATATTTCTTCTTAGCCCTTGTGTCTTTTCTATGTCCCACTTTTTTTTCTCACACTCCTTCTTTCTTTTAATAACTTCCTGGAATTCTGCATTCCACCACCAGCGTTACTTAAGGAACTTATTTTCGTATCTGACATCTCTTCCATAGTCATCACATATTCTGTTTTGAGAAACTGCCATTTTTTCTTCACTTCCACATATATCATCTTCTTCCAGAGGTGGTATAACCCTGGGTATTTCCTTGAACTCTTATAATATCACTCCAGTGAACTTCAAGGACTCTGACCTAGTCTCTCTTGACCTTAAAGCATTCTCTAACCCCCTTTGCAGCTGATTTTGGCTTTGAGTGGTTTATACTCTATACTGACTATTTCAATCGGGATGACTTTTCAAGTTCTCATTCTACCCCAATGCCATTTCTTTACTAGGAGGAAGTCTACCTGAGTTGCATGTTGGCCACTCTTTTGTATGATCTTGTAACTGTCTCTCTAGATGAATCATGTGTTGACCAGCATCAAGGCATTTGCCAAACAGAGGTCTAAGGTAACCTGAATGCTCATATCCGGAAGACATACTGCCACATCAGCAATTTTTATGCAGTCCCGGAATTCTGTTCTGTGTTCTGGATATGAGCATTCAGGTTGCCACTAAACAGTAACAGAAGAAAACTATTATTTTCATAGTGTTCCGTGTGAAGATAGTGAGACAAAAATACATGTAGCTTTTCCTCAAATTAATTATTAATGAATATTCATACTTAGGTGTCAAACCAAGCAAAAAGTTAAAAAAAGATAGGCTTGACATCCTATCCAATATTGAATCATATAATTGAACCATATAAAGGAACAAACTATCTTTTTGGCTCTATATTTCCAACTTGAGTGAACTGAAACACGAATACCATTTCATCGACACATATGTGTCGAACTCATAGGTAAGCGAACAGCCACATTACCGATTTTCTTCCTAGGGAAAAAAGTTGTTGGCCGTTGTAAATTTGCCCTTTTCCCCACTGTAGTGCGATCTCTGAGTTAGTAAATTTAGTTAGGGGGGTGGGGGGGGGGTTGGTGATATGGCTGTTCACTTACCTGCAAGTTCAACACGTATGTGTTGCTGAAACAGCATTTGAGTTTCAGTTCGTTTCAGTTGGTAATATAGACCCATCTTTTTGAGGGAAAAAATAATGGAAATGGAACGATTTCTCAGTAAACTACAAATTGCTAAAATTTTAATTTTACAGAAGATTCTGCTTGCATTTGAAATCACTCACTCACCCATTATTAATGTGTTATACACCAATAAGTTTCAAGTTGTTATTTCATCTTAATGTAAGAAGCTTGGCAGAGTATAGCAAAAAAAAAGAGTGATGCACAAAATAAATGGAGGGCTGACACTACCTAATATAATACAATATACATGAGTAGCAGCTGCCTGCATGCCCTAAGCTGTTCTGGCTCTTATAATACATTTCTTAAACAACTGCTTTTTGTTGAAGCAATTCTGATGAAGTCCCAGTGGAAGGAGATTAAAGCCCTCAGTCTGTTTTTAAAGTTGTATTAAACTTGGAACTTTTACTCAAGTGTGCGATCCAGCTGTCTGCAGTGTATATGTCCTGGTATTTGCATTTCTTAAGCAACTGCTTTTTGTTGAAGCATTTAAGTAAGTATTTATAAGTGATTTGAATTGTTTAAATGGTACACACTGCCATATCAACAGTTTTTGAACATAAATGAACTGTGCAGTTCAGTTAATTTCAGGAAGTTACAAGACAGATCCTATAAGTTTACAAAAATACTTATCCTTGTCCTTCACATGATTTCTAGTATATAATAGAACCATTGTTTAGAATAAACTTAGATCACTAAATTGTAATAAGTAAAGAAGATCCTTTATTAACCTGAAACCTCTTAACCAACAAACTTCCAGTCAAATGTTTGGGTCTCCCTGAATACCCTGTCATTATGCAGCTGTTTCACTGGGGATAACACATGGGTGGAGCAACAGGAATAAAGGGGAAATGTCATTCTAGACTTATGTGAATAAAATAAATGTAGCTCTTTCTGAAATTAATTGACAATGACTATACATACTTAGGTATCAAAACCTCATAGCAGTTTACTGGCCACAATGCTTGAAATGTAAAAGTTTTATGTGGGGAAAACAATTAATAAGCTGAAAGTCCACATTTCATATAATTTGTCAGACATCAGACTGAAAATACCAAGAAATGCACTTGCAAAACTTCATGGACAGAAAAAGACACTTCACCTTCAGTGTCCATAAGCTTGACAGTGTTGAATTTGAGTCCCTGGATGGTAACAAGAATTCACTTTTATAATAGAAGCAATCAGAATGGCAAGTTCAACACAAAGCATACAATCCCCATGGACAAAATGCCAGCTGTTACATTAAAAGTGATCTACAACTACAAAGCCTAAACCACAAACTGTTCCACTAAATAAATAAATAAACCCCTGATTTTCAGTAATGATTCACACTCAAATTCAAATTTCCACCAGAGAGTCACATTTGAAGTCATGTGTACTGTATGTGAAGATATATTCCATGTCTATGAACCAGTGGGAAAAAGCAAGGACGCTTTTCATCAAATTTTAACTTTTTAGTGCTTGTATAGTAGTAAAGTATTCATAATGACTGTGGTACATTTTAGTATATTAACTGCATTTCTAGGTTTTACATTGGGACCCATTTTCTGAGAGTAAGGAAGAACAGAAAAAGGTCTCTGATTTCTCAGATGGCATAACATCCTGACTGACATATAATCTCTGGTCTGTATTTACTTTATTGCTGTTTTCTATTCATTGAAATGGAGAAAACTCTTATTCCATACCTAAGAACCAGCAGAAAAGAACAGGGACTATCCTCATCATTGTTTATGTTTGCATGCTTGTTTAGTCATAATATGTACATAATGATTGTAGTATTTTTAAAAGATTAATTGCACTTGTTTGTTATAAATTGGGAATAAATTTCCAAAACGTCAGGAAAGAGGGAAATAGTCCTGAGTTTCCTGGGTCAGCATAATACCATGATGGATTTGCTATCTCTGGACTGGGCTCACTTGTCTTTTTTTCTGGGGGAGTTAGGGCAAGTCTAGTCTCCTGACTGCTTTAAGGTTTTTACTGGTATGATTTTTTTATATACCTCAATGATATAATATGAACTCTCCTCAGTACAGTATTTTTAGCTCACTTCACTACATTTACTCAGTCCGCACAATCTGACCAGTGTGTGATTCATATGTCAAATACAGATCTGAGAAAGCTTTGTGACAAGCAAATGAAAGGACTACTAAATTAATAAAAGCCACCAACAGGTTCTGTTAAATAACAAGGAAGATTTTTGTTTTCTTGTCTTGGAATTTTCTGATGTACATAAATCTTGTGATAAACCAAGGCATGTAATGTCTTTTGCTAGGAATTTTCTGGTCTAATGTTTTGAGATAGACCAAGGTTGAAGTCTACAACAGAGTCTAGGCAAATGCTGCTAAACCATGTGGCCAAGGTACATCTAAGCCACCTGGCCAGCTTCCTGGATAAACAGCAAGGTCTGATAATTGGGCTGGAAGTGGATATTACCTCTGGAGGGAGACTACTCCTCTGAAAGAACAGGTTCATGCTATGGTCCATAAAAGGATAAAATCAGATGGCAAATGCAATCCATAATATTACACCTGGGAAAAAAGAGCTTTAAATACCATGTAGTGTCAGAGATATAACATGCAAAAAGGCACATGCCAATTTAACAACCCATATGGAAGGAACCTAACATTTAGAGAAACTTCAGACAGAGACAGTCCTGTAGAAAAGGGCTATGTCTGCTTAGGATGCTGGAAGTATTTCACATAATGACTAGGTTTAAATATCAGTTAAAAGCAAAGTAACAATAAAGAGTAAATGTTTACTTAGATTGTTGAAAGTATTTCAGATAATGAAACCATTTTGTAAAAATCAGTTGGCCACTCATGTAAAAAAGTGATTGACCTTGATCTTATATATAAAAAACAACAAACTTTTGCATTATAAAAGATTTCCAAGAGTTAGACACATGAATGGGCTTACCAAGCACTTCTACTGAACATCCTCTTGCAAATGAGGATGGGTCGAACATCCTATCAGATGGCTTCATTTTGAGCAGGGGAAAGGCTAATTGGATGGAACTAGGTTACCCTACACCCCTCTAAAACAATACTAACTGCAGCAACACAATCATAGAATGTTTAGGTGTAAGAGCTGGATCTGAGGAAGTCTACAAAGATGAAAGTGCTTATCTCAATAAAACTTATAACAGGAATGATTTTAATTCAGTGTATGTTTTAAACAATGAGGATTTATAACTGGATTTATCTTGTTGTTAGAAATTTTTAGCTGAAGGGTTTGCTCTAAATATTTGCAGTCTTAGTAATCCTGCTTTTGAATTTTGGCTTGCCTTGACGTATATTTTCTGTATACAACCCAGTTGGATTGAAGGTAACGGAGTATGGAGTACCCACCACTGGTTTCCTTTGATTGTATTCTGAATCCTATGTCATGGCATCATTCATGTGTATTATGTTTATAGTCTTCAAATGTATAACAATTCGACTGTAATTCAGGAACTAACAAGCAATAATTGCATCATGAAGATAAAGAATACCATCCTGGGTTGTTGTTCCTTGATAGACAGCACCATAGATTACAATATCTGTACAAAGTAATCATATTTTTCTGCTCTACAGTTTTTGCCACTGTAGTAGAGTAAAATATTAAAAAATCAGAAAACCGTGCCTCTGCTCTTAACATTTAGAATTTACAAACTAACCTGTAACTGGAGACAATTGCTTAATAGGTTATACTTCAAAGACTGGAGTCAGTAACACAAAGGCTTGGAGGTGTGGACACTCTTGCAAAATACTTCTTAATGGTTTGAAAATGGAAGAATGTTACTGCAAAACCAGGCAGAGTTACAGATAACATTAACTGGTCACTCAGAGCTGCTTTACTTAAATGACAAGATGTTGCTCTTTGGTTGCTAGGATTAAAAAACAAAAGGAGTAACTTTTGTACTTGCTCCATACTAGTGTATATAAATGAGGATAGCAATCTTTTTAGCGCCTCTCTTTAAGAGGTGGGAGGCTTACAAATGATTAGCTTAGGAAAATAATATGTTACACTCATAAATTCAAGACTATTGTCTCAGAAGAATACAATGAATAATGAAGTTTCTCTTTTTCTATTAATGATGTTTAATGGTATATTATTAGATGTCTAAACCTTTTTTTAAGTTGTCATAGATTGTAACCACTTTACAAGTGTGTGATTTTCCGTCTAGGTACAATCTTCTCATGTTCATTAATAAAATTTTAGTAGTTACAAAGTAGCTTTATACTTTAAAATGGCGACTCTCTGGTTCACAATAATGTTGTCTCTTTATTTTCTGCTGATGGATACTTCTTAACTAGCCTAGAAATACGGTATGCCTTTCCTTTTCTTATTAGGCATCCATTAAACTGTTCATTCTTTGATTGCTGTTTTATGCATTTATTCATTTATTTCAGGGTTGCAAGGATGACCAATGCTGTCCCATTGCTCATTGGCTTTCACAAGCTACACTGCAGACACACACACACACACACACACACACACACACACACACACACACACACACACACACACACACACACACACACACACACACACACACACACACACACACACACACACACACACACGCACACACGCACACACACGCACACACGCACACACACACACACGAACAAAATCATTCGCATGACACACACACTTATGAATAATTTGGAGGATTGCCAATTCAGGCTCTGCATGACAACAGGAGCTAGGAGAAAACCCATGCTGACAAAAAGAGGGCATGCATACTCCGTACAGAAGACATCTGAACTGAGGATGCAACAGAGAATGAAGCACTGTTAGAAAGCACTCTTACAGCGTACCACCCCACTATACATGTCTGCTATATATTTAATCCGTCAAAGTTTTTTGACTGTAATTCAAAGCTAGTTAAGTTTTGTCAATTAATCTGTGCTTCTTATATGTCCCAACAGGTGAGCATAACTGATTTAATAAATAAATTCCTCTGTTTCAATATCCCACTCAATAACTGCAACCCCTCCCTGATATTATGCTAAAAGCCTTTCATACTGAAAATAACATAAAGTTTTATGAACACTGTGTTAGTATAATGGGAATGACATGCCCATAAATTTTGCAAAATTACAAAATCCTTGTATAGTTATAAAGGGAAACCATTTCTTTTTGACAAGCTGACTTGGCACTCTTTTAATTTCAAATTTCATTTTAATTTCCTTAACTCTTTCATGTCTAAAGTGCCTTTTGTATAGTTGCTGTTAAACCCATATTTTCTTTATGGCATCCTACCTCTTTTTTTGGTGGGGCAGGGTGGCTTACTTAATTAAGTGATGTGCCAAGTAATAGTAGGCAGCAGTAGAAACAGAAAGGTATGAGTAATAAAATTACACTAAGATTGTTAGCCAATTAGCCAAGCGCTCTTCCCCAGAGTTACCTGTGGGAAGGTATTAAGACAACTAAGCAATTCTCCGAATCACATGGCTGTGTAAATTAACATATCCAAAAGTACAGCGAGCTGTCTGTGTGTGTATGTGTGTGTGTGCGTGTGTGTGTGTGTGTGTGTGTGTGTGTGTGTGTGTGTGTGTGTGTGTGTGTGTGCATGTGTTTGTATATGTGCATGTGGTGGGGGGTTGGGGGGGTTATCATACCATCAGGTTTCCCTTGACTAAACAGAAAAATGTACAGCATTGTATCAGTAGGAATAGTAGCCATCTGGGAAAAACGCTTAACAAAGTGCCTTAATGACATTTAAACAAGATATTGGCTGTGTGAAAAATACTATCCACTAGGGATAACTCTTCACCATCGCATCTTAATGGCACGTAAACAAAATGTGAGCCAGGAGAACACTATTCATCAGGGAAACCAATTGATCATTGTCCCTTAAAAGCACCTAGGGATGTTCGGATGGCTAGACACCAATGATTTTCTATATAGTGTGCCATAAAGGCAATTAAACAAAAAAAGACAATGTCGATTGGGGGACACTAGACACCAAGGATGTAATGTATATAAAGTGCCCTTAAAGGTACTACAAGAGACTCAAGCTCTGTACCATCACACCTCATACAGAAGATATTACTCTTCTTCACCAACACTAAACACCAGTTAAATTTTATAATATTACGTAAGTTGGAGGTTTGAAACACTGCACCCTTCACATAGAACACAAGAGCGTTAACCCACAACACTAATGAATCTGTTAGTGCAGTCATGTTTTCTTCTTCTTCTGTTTTACCAAGCAAGATGCACGAAAACCTGCTGTTATGTAATGGCAAGAACCAATGCTTGCAACATTCCATGTCTCAGAAGAGACAGTGGAATGAGACTTCAGTATAAAGTTGGTAGGTACACTAGATGACAACAGGGAGATTATTTAAACATTTACAAGGATTCACTTAAAAAGTTAATAAAGCAACAGCTCTTGTATCGACATTGTACTCTGAAACACCTATAATAATGAAACTCTAAATGTTTGGCACTAGTAACTGATTATAAGGATACAAGATTTATGAGAGCAGGAGATGATATTTCAATTCTTGGACAGGTAAAAGGTATGTGGTGTGTGTGTGTGTGTGTGTGTGTGTGTGTGTGTGTGTGTGTGTGTGTGTGTGTGTGTGTGTGTGTGTGTGTGTGTGTGATTGAAGAGAGATGCCTGTGCAAATGTCATGTGTGAGCCTTCAGTGTTAATTACTGCAGGAAAATGCTGATTAGCACTAGAGATTGCTAAGGGTGATTCAGAAACATGCCAATTAATTAATAATGTTTTTTTTTCTGAAAGCAGCTATCTCTGTATCACAAAATACTGCATCACAGAAATAATATCTTTTTTTACTGCAGCTCTTATCATGAGTGGTTGGGCTGTTTCTGAATCCTCAGGATTTTTTGTTTTTCTTTTATACTGACTTGAACCACTGGACCTCCACATTGAAGGCTTCACCCCCCCCCCACACAATTATGAATGCTTACTGCATAGTGATCCAACCAGGAAGAAAAGAGACACTTCAAGAAAAAGAGACATCCCCTACAGGAAAAACACTACTGACACAATTCCATTGCAACAATGGAAAACATAGAGAATTTTATAATTCAACAGTTTGCATTTGTCAGGTTATATTTCACTGATATTCAAGTGATACATAGAACACTTCAGTAGTATAGCAGGAAAATAAAAGTTTGATTCTGGTTGAGAAAATTAACAATTGCACAGTGTGATTTGAGAATGCATTTCTTTCAGATGCTCTCAGGTTGGATTATTAAATCACCCTATAGTCCTAATTTTGACCTCAGCCTTACTTCTCATGAAGAAATTTAGCTGCATCTTAAGTATAAAATGTTTTATTTGTATATAATTTATAGTTGTATTATAACAGCAATGCTGTATTTATTTATCTATTGATAAATGTTTATCTTACTTCTTTATTTATTTATTAAATGCTGGTTTAGTAAGTAGATCAGGGGGCCATTTTCAGCCACAACCTGGCCTAAACAGGCTGAGACAAATAAATGTGCCTATGTCACAAGTGATAATTCAATAAAGGTGTTTAAAAATATACTTAACCACAATATATATCATAAAAAAGATGTAAAAAAGAATATATCATGAGTAGAACAAACCTGTAGGAAACTTTTATAAGCATCAGCATTCATAATACATACTGTACCCTATGATATAATGAATATAAAAGAAAAAATAGCAAGTTAACCATCAAATGAAAGACAGCACAATGCAGCTAACTCTAGGAAAATGAGTAAATTACCACCCCTTCCTAGCCTTTAGTGATAGCATATTACCATTTTACCCCCCACACTACTTGGGCTTGCAGACAGACTGACCTCTCCAAT
This sequence comes from Protopterus annectens, assembly GCF_019279795.1. Lineage (NCBI taxonomy): Eukaryota > Metazoa > Chordata > Ceratodontiformes > Protopteridae > Protopterus > Protopterus annectens. The sequence goes on from NC_056736.1 coordinate 51,340,033, forward strand.
ACTCTAAGTTATCCCTCACGCTTTCACTATTGCTGTGTATCATTCCTGTTTCACAAACGAATGGGTGTCTTGTCAGGCTGCATGCCAAAACTTTCAGTAGAGAGCCTTGAAAATCCTGTTACCTATAAATAAATTGAAATTTAGGCAAATAACAGAGAACTCCAAAAACTGTTATACCTTCATAACATTCTTCTGCAAGGGTGTTGTACTCCTTGCACCCTTCGCAGTCCTGATACTAGTATATACTAACTCCATAGCTGCTGTGCATCCCAAGACTTGAAATGCTCCAAGGAATGAAACCTGATACTTTGCATATTTCTCCCACTGCATTCACATTACCAGTGCCACTATTGACAGGACCACAGTTATGGTCTCCACATATTACAGGGTACCCCTTTTGATAGTATCACAGTTATAGTCTCCCATATTACAAGGAACCTTTTGTCAAGATCACAGTTATGGTCCCCCATATTACAAGGTACCCCTTTTGATAGGATCAGTTATGGTCACCCATATGGTCACCCCTTTTGACAGGATTACAGTTATGATTTTTTGTATCTCAAGACACCACATCTGACAGGATAACAGTCTTGGTCCTACCTACTACAAGATACCCTTTTCGACAGCATCCTATTTATGGTCCTCTGTATTTTAAGGAACTTCTTGACAGGATGACAATCATGGTCCTCATAGACACTTCTCGACCAGCCTGCATCATTCAGGTTAATTGAACTGAACTGACTGACTACCTAACTCCAACCCTGCTAGCAAAATTAATAAAGCTTTATAACAGACACAGTTAAGAAATTATAAAATCAAATATTTCTCTAAGAGGGGAGATCATTCCTAAAAGAAGAGATTATTAAGGTTTGAAAAACTGGCTTCATATTTTCAAATGACATAAAAAGATGGCAAATAAAAATAAAATGTATGAGAAATACTGGGCAATTTTGATACCAGAATAGGAATGCCTCTATAGCTATTTGACTTATAAATAAAACACAGCTTAAGAGTAAAAAGCAGCTGTATGATCAGAATTTGGTATGATATCACAGATTTCAAGGTAGCAATGATCTAATGCATTAGGTTAATTTTACAGAAATAAATAGCTATGGTATCATTTCTAGAATTTTGGAGTATCACCTAGTTCTTTATTACTGAAAAATATATATTAAGAAGTTTTAAATGTCATTGTCGTTCCCTACAATGAATAACAAGTTATGATCAATATACCAGTTACTTTATTAAGTAACTACCACCCACAAACTGAAAATAGAATGACTTAGTGAATGTCAAAGGAAATGGAATATAAACAATTGTCCTGGTATTGATGATATTCAAGCTAAAGACCTATTAGACATAGACATCCCATCTGTGAATCTTAACACAGTTCACCAGCACCATCCTAACTACAACCCATGAAGTTAAAGGCTCAGAGCACAGGTGTTTGAATTATGAATGAATCAGACTGCTCTTCAGTGTCTCAAAAGCTGCTGATAGATGCAAGTACATATCAGTGTCAGCTATTCAGCAGGTAGCTCCTGCACCTTTGCTGGTGGAAAGATGAGAAGGTGATGTGCTCCACCCCAGCCCTAGTTTACCTGGATCAATTTTGCAGTACAAGTTCTGTAGTTCAGCACACAAGAAGTGTTGCACTAATGAGGTGCCAGCTTTCAGATTAGACAGGAAACTAAATTTCAGTTCACTTGAGGTGGTGATTGCACAGGTGGGTATTCAGGTCCCAATTCATTTATATCCAATTTAGAACTTAGTAAGTATGATACCTGTCTCTCCATAAATAAACCAGAGGGATTAACCCAGTAAAAAAATCTCTTTTTCTCTCTTTCTCTCTGCAAACACAGATACACATATCTTTATCTATTTATCTCTCTCTCTCTCTCTCTCTCTCTCTCTCTATATATATATATATATATATATATATATGCATATGCATATATATTAGTTGACCATTTTTACTAAAGTAGACAACACCAGACAACAATCAACTTGAAAGTTGTTTGGTTTTCTATTTTTATGTGAAATTGTAGAGAACAGAATAAAAAGCTTTTTTCTTTATCAGACATCACAGAGACAGTATTAAAAGGCTTCAGGTAGACATAGTTCAAGTAAAATTTATTTCATTTAAGAAGAAGACTTTTGAAAGATTATTATACTTTTACTATCCTGCTCCTTCGTGTTACACATATATGTTAAACATTGTCTGGCTACACTTCTGTGATGTTCATCCATTGAGATGTCGTTTTTCATTCGCTACCTAAAAAGGTATTAACATGTTTGCATTTATCTTGTGAAATTTGTATATCAGAAAAATACTTATTCTGTTTCAGATGATTTTATTACAGCTTCATATTTTAGTTTTTTTTTATAAAAATAGTGGTTTGGCAGAGCAGCTAATAGTTCTTCCCCACTATTAATTCATTATGTTATATTTAAAAGATGTACAGCAATTATTTTGAATGCCAGTCATCTAACAAAGCTATATCTCTTGGCTATGGATTTCTGTTCATCTCTGCATAATCTCAGTTAAGTAAATTCTAACTGATCTGTGGCCTAATATAATTGCACTAGCAGAACAGCTGTATTCCTTTGTCACAGAAAATAAAAAACACAAAAAAAGTCTAGCAAAGCTAGACTTTCCACTGTATGATACTTTAAACCACTTGTATCAGATGAACATGGGATATATGCAAATTAACCCCTTAAGGATATCAGGTGTTTCAGACCAACTGATATCCATAACCATTAGGTGTCTACAAAATATCCCAACTAACAAACGAAACCCAACTGATATGCAAAACACTGCATCAAGACATAAAAATGGCTCTAAATTCATGTGTGAACATTGATATGTGTGTGTGTGTGTGTGTGTGTGTGTGTGTGTGTGTGTGTGTGTGTGTGTGTGTGTGTGTGTGTATCTATTTATATATCTATATCTATATATACATACACATATATATATATATTTTTTTTTTTTTTTTTTTTTTTTTAGTTTATAGCCTGCTACAGACCACCCTCCCAAACCCAGGAACCCCACTTGGCCTTCCTGAGAACACTGGAAAATATGAAGGTCTCTCCAAACACCATTATATTGGGCGACTTCAACTACCCAAACATAGACTGGGAGCATTACTCTAGCTCCAACACCCTAGCCCAAAGGTTCCTAGAATTTATAAACTCAAATGCTATGGAACAACTTGTTACCACTCCCACAAGAGGAGAAAACATACTGGACCTGATCATCACCAACATGGGGACTCTATGCTCCAGACCAGAAGTGTATCCCTCACTGGTAAGATCAGACCATAAACTAATCTCACTGGATATTCACATCCCGACCCCATCCCCTGCCCAGAAAACCACAGTGAAAAACTTCTCTTAAGCAAATTTCACACTCCTCAAAACCGAGGTGGAATCCTTCAAAGCCCCCGGGCCTGTGGAAAATACGGCCCAGACCGCAGAATCCTTTATAAACGCATTCTATGAACACCTTCAGGAATGCATGGATCATGCGATCCCAAATAAAACCAAGACCCAATCCTCCAAAGGCAGATGTCCTGTCTGGTGGACCCCAGCCATAAACAAACTATACAATAGAAGGAGGAAGCCACTAAATGATAGAGCAAAATCCCAAAAAGGGAAGGCATCACTGATCAGTATTAGCAAAAAACTACGGGGACTCATAAAATTGTCTAAAGCCAGCTTCGAGAGAGAAATTGCACAGGACACAAGGATAATCACAAGGCTTTCTTTAGTTATGTTGGGAACCTGGGTGGTAATTCCCAGATATGCTCAGAATTAGTCCAAAATGACAAAAAATACACTGAACCCACAGACATTGCCAACATCCTAGCTGACAGGTTCAGCGCAAACTTCTCCCCCCCCTCCCCACCAAAAGGGCAAATATCTATCCCAGAAGAGTGCTGCCCCCCTGACATCTCAGATGCGCAGGTAAGAGCCGCTCTCTCCAAAGCAAAAAACACAGCATCAATGGGACCAGACGGTGTCCCGGGCTGCGTCCTACATGAACTCCAAGAAGAGCTAAACCCAAACATAAAACTACTGTTCAATCTCAGCCTTACTACAGGATATGTGCCCAAAGAGTGGCGTACAGCAACAGTGGTCCCTCTCCATAAAGGTGGTGCCTCAACGGATCCTGGAAACTATCGCCCCATAAGCCTGACTAGCTTGGTCTGCAAAGCTATGGAAAGGATCATCATGGACCTCATAAATACAGATATTGGGGACCTACAGAAACTGGATCCTACTCAGTTCGGCTTTGTTAAGGGCAGATCCTGCCTCTTAAAACTGGATGATTTCTTTGAAACAGTCACCTAGGCCATTGATGAGGGGAAGGTGGTCCACACAGCCTATCTGGACCTCGCAAAAGCCTTCGATACAATGCCCCACTTGGGCATTATAGATAAGCTCACCAGCTTAAATATAAACCCCTATGTCACTAGATGGATTGCAAACTGGCTCAAGGACAGAACCCACATGGTTAGAATTGCTGGAGCCATGTCAGACTTCAAACCAGTTACAAGTGGTGTCCCACAAGGCTCAGTCCTGGGAACTCTCTTGTTCGGTATATATTTCTCGGAGGTACAGGCCAACATGGAAGGACTGAGGCTGACCAAGTTTTCAGATGACTGCAAACTGGGTGCCATAATCGACTCTCCAGCCGACACAAGCATCCTCCAAAAGGGCCTCATAGAAACAGACAACTGGTGCCAGAGCCATGGCCTCAAGCTAAATGCCAAAAAGTGTATAGTCATTCCCTTTGGCAAAAACAAAGTGCCCACAAATTACAACATAGGTGGTAATCCATTATGTACAGATAAAGTAATTAGGGACCTGGGGACCCACGTTGATAGCAATCTCTCATTTGACAACCACGTAGACAAAGTGGTTAGAAAAACATTTTATATAGCCCACCTAATCATGAAGGGATTCACATCTAGATCACGGGAGGTCATCGTGCCTCTTTACTCATCCCTCATCAGGCCCATAATTGAGTACAATACCCCTTTTGGGATGTACCTTACCAGACACCTGCAGCAACTGGAAAGACCCCAAAAGTACCTCACCAAGAGGATCACAAGGCTCAAACAGATGCCATATGCTGCCTGGTTAAAGAAACTCCAGCTCTACTCAGTGGCATACCGCCTGTTCAGAGGCGATCTGTGCCTGAAGTATAAAGCCATGTCTAACCCGGAATTAATGGACATGCTGCACCTCAGAAAATCCAAATCCCATTGAGATACGCGCTCGAGAGACTTGAACCTCAGCACTGAAATAAATAGGACATGCTGGAGGGACAGATTCATAACTCAGAGGCTCCCTTCACTCTGGAATAAAATCCCAGTCCAGGTTAGGCAGAGTCCCTCATTGACTCTCTTCAAGAGGAATCTTGATGAGTGGATGGGAGATCATAGGTTTACCCCGGGTATCACTTCTGTGTCACTGTTAGACAGAGGCACAGTATACTAACCTCGAAATAGGGCATAGCAAAATGAATTTAAAATGGGTGGCGAAAGCCAAACACATTCTGGCTAGGCTTCTAAATGCCCTAGGGCAGATAGTCTAGTATGAACTTATGAACCTATGAACCTATATATATATATATATATATATATATATTTATATATATATATATATATATATATATATATATATATATATATATATATATATACACATACATACACATATACATATACTGTTCAGCCAAGGTTGATAGACATTACCAGAAAGTTCACTTATACAAACATGCAATAAAAAAGTGAAGCTCTTTCTTTTCCATTGGTTATCTAGTTTTGACCCTCACTCTTCAAGCATTTGGAGTCGACTTGATTCCCACCATATGTATAACTAATTCTCTGAACCAGCATTATCATCACCATCTTCATCATCATCAACCCCCTTTTTTCCCATTTTACTACATGAGCTTTGGGTGTTATGCCAACTGTCACCACCTCTCTCTTGATACAATGTTACTCTCCTACCTTCTTCAACACTCATTTCTGACTGTCACAACTCTGTTCTCACACAATCCAGCCATCTCTTTACTGGATGCCCTTGTCTCTGCTTGTCTTCATCCTGTCAGTCCCAAATCTTCTTTTCCAGATTTTCTGCCTTTCTGCACATATGCCCAAACCAACACAATGTGTTCTCTTTCATCCTGTCTACAATGTGAGCTACTTGAGCTTCTGCTCCGATGTCCTATTTTCTTCCTCTGTCCCACAGTGTGCATCCTATCACCTGTCTCAGGCACTTCATCTCCATCACTTATAAGTTTCTCAACTGCTCTGCCTTTATTGACCAGGTTTCTGTACAATACAGAAGTACTGGTCGCTAAATTGTTTTGTACATCTTACGTTTCAGTTTCTTTGGCATGCTTCTGTAATGCACTCATTTGCACTATTTTCCCTTCTATCTCAGTTCTCAGCTTCTTCTGATTTCTCCCACTTGCTACAATTACAACTGTCTTATCTTTACTCATCCCATGTGCCTTAAAATTTTCATTCCATTTTCCTATCATCTGCTGAAGTACTTGGTCAGAATCTGCCTGTAATGCCACATACTCTGAATACAGCAAACTTGTTGATCTGTCCATTCCAGCCTGTTTGTTAATGGAGTCCATCACCAACATGAACAGTTGTTTGCTCAGAGATGAACCCTGATGCTGATCCACTCCCACCTGGAGCCACTCTGTGAGAAAGAATATTGCTTGCACTTGAGTCAATGAGTCTTTGCTTATCTCCTGCACTAATTCTACCAAAGTGTCTGGGAATTTGAATCATAGCAGGACTGCCCAAATCAGCTTTCTTGGGACTTTGTGATATGCTTTCACCAATTCTACAAATGCCCATTTAGACTCTTTCCTCATCTCTAGCTTCTTCTCAGCTCTCTTTCTTACTGCAAACATTGAGCTGGTTGTGCTACATCCTGATCCGAATCTGATCTCATCTCCAGTCTTACTTTTTACTACTTTGCATATTTATTTATCAAGTCACTCTCTCCAGGGCATCCGTGCAGTGTGACAGCAGTTTGATACCTCTCTACTGTCCACAGTTGTAAATGTCCCCTTTGTTTTTGTACACTGGCACTAGTATGCAATAGACTTTTCTCTCTATACTGCTATGAGTACCCTCAGGAACCTTTTACTCCCATCTCACCAAACATCTTTATTATACCTGCTGAGACCTCATCCTAGCCTGTTGTTTTTCCTGCCTTCATTTTCCTTAGTGCTATTTTTACATATTCTATGGTGGGCTCCTCCTCTTCTTTTATTGTAGGCTGTGTCTGGAAAAATAAAGCTTCTGTGGGGTTTTCTTCATTCAGAAGCTGCTGGAAATACTCCTTTCATCTGCCATCTGGACTGGTGCGCAGGTTGGGGTTAGCATCCCTTATGAAGAATATCTATCTTCTTTATCTTTAAGTCTTGTTCATTGCTATTGTAATTCCTCTCTTAGCCTGTTTGTTAGCCAACCAGTATTAACCTGTTCTGTCTTTTCTATCTCACACTTTTTCCTGCACTACTTCTTTCATTTGATGACTTCCTTGACTTCTGCATTACACTACCAGCTTTCCTTATGTACCTTACTTCCATACTTGGCTCTGCCACACATTTCTTCTATAGTCCTCACACATGCCGTTTTCAGGTGCTGCCATTCTTCTTCAACTTCACCTATTTCCTATTCATGAGGTGTTAGAGCCTGTAGTAATTCTTTGCTGTCTAGTGCTTTCCCTCCAGTAAGTTTCCAGGTTTTCATAGGATCACAGGATCATAGAAGATTACTAAGCTATTGGCCCTGAGGCCCTCATAAGTCTAGCCAAGAGTTTAGCCAATGATTAGACAAATCAGTACCCAATGTCCCTGTCCAGCAGGGACATGGTTGTAATCCCAGGGGTATATTTTTTGTTTCCCATCCAGTTATCCAGGTTGTGCTTAAAAAGGGGTACAGAGGTACTCTGCTTGATGTGGAGAGGGAGTCTATTCCATAGATGGGGGAGTCTCTGGGACACAAATCTGTCCCTTCAATAAGTCTTGTTGAGGTTACAGACCAAGTTAAGGCCACGCATGCAGGTTACTCAAGTGAAGTTTGAAATGCGGATATGCAGCAGTCCCATCAAGGTGTGGTCCGTGATCACCTTGTATGCAAGACAGTGCTCCCCTCTGAGGAGTCTATATGAAACTGAGTAGAGGGATAGGGCTTTTAGCCTGTCTGTGTATGGTAGATGTTTGAGGCCCTGGATTCTCCTAGTGAAGAACCTCTATGGTCTCTCCAGCTGCTGCATGTGCTTTGTGAGGTACATGCCAAAAGGGGCATTGTACTCAATAATGGGCCTTATAAGGGAAGAATACAGGGTTGTTATGACCTCCTTGTCTCTGAATAAGATACCCTTACTTATGAGGTGGGCCATGTAGAAGGCTTTCCATACAAAAGAAGCAACATGGTGGTCAAAAATCAGTTTGCTATTAACCTGGGATCTGAAATCCCTCACAACTGATTGCGTGCTTAGGACATTGTTATTAATGTGACACTTTGTGAGGACATCACTCTCCCAAAGGGAATGATGATGCATTTTTTTGTATTCAGCTTGAGGCCATGTTTCTGGCACCAGTCATTTGTCTGAGTGAGACCCTCTTGGAGGATGTCCACATCACTAGGGGAACTGATGACAGCACTCAGCTTGCAGTCATCTGCAAACTTTGGTCTGCCATAGCCCATTAGTTTTGGCCTGTACCTCAGAAAAGTATATCCCAAATAACAGAGGCCTCAAGACCAAACCTTGGGGTACACCACTCATTACGGGTCTACTGCTTGAGGTGGCTTCCCCTATTTTGACTAAGGGGGTTCTGTCAGTGAGCCAGTTTTCTATGCATCTGGTAACATATGGATTGATGTCTGGTTGAGAGAGTTTATCTATCATCCCTGAGTGGGGAATACTGTCAAAGGCTTGGGCTAGGTCAAGGTAGGCAGTGTGCACTGTTTTCCCCTCATTCATGGCTTTGGAGACTGTCTCAAAGAAGTCAAACAAATTTAGCAGATATGACCTCTCCTTGTTGACGAAGCCAAACTGTGTGGAATCAAGTGTTTGGAGGTTGCCAATATCCTTGTTAATGAGGCCCATGATAATCCATTCCATGGCCTTTAAGATCAGGCTAGTTAAGCTGATGGGTCTATAATTTCCTGGATTGATGGTTGCGCCACCTTTGTGTAAAGGGATGACAGTGGCTGTCCTCCACTCAGCTGGGATGAAGCCAGTACTCAGGCTTTGGTTGAATGGGATGCCTAATGGTCCTGCAAGTTCCTGCCTGAGTTCATATAGGATGCAGCCTGGGATGTTATCGGGTCCTGTGGAGGCTGTATTTTTTGTCTTTGAGAGAGCACTGATGACCTGTTCCCTAGATAGAAGGGGAACGGGGCAAGTACTAAGGATGTCCTGATTTATTGATGGGGGGACCACAGGGGTAAAGTTTTCACTGAATCTTTTAGCCAGCAAGTTTGCTATATCTACTGCATTTGTATATGTGGTGTCCTTGACCACCAGTTCTGAACAGATCTGGGAGCATCCTTTGAGGTTGCAGACATATGTGAAGAAGGCCTTATGATTGTCTCTAGTAGATGTGGCCAATTTGGACTTGATGTTTACTTTGGGGGATTTCACTAGTGCTCTTATTTGCTTGTTCAGGCTAAGGAAACATTGCTTCCAATTGGGCACCTGCTCCTGCTTGGTCTTGGACAGCATTTTTTTCCTTTTGTTATAGAGTTTATTTATTGCAGATGTCCACCAGACAGGTTTACTCTTCCTTGTGGAGGATGATTTAGTCCTGTTGGGTATTCCTGATTCCATACATGTATATACATGCTTGTGTAGTGCTTTGTTGTAGTTTTGGATATTATTGCCAGTTCTTACAGAGGGGGATGTGGCTGTGAAGCTGTTTATACCATTCCTCAGGAGGCTGTAATCAGCCTTGCAGAAGTTTTTATGTCTGACGCTAGTGAGAGGAGAGTTGGGGGATATGGCGACTTTGAAAATGACTGCTTTGTGGTTCGATCTTACCAGTGAGGATAATACTATAGGGATGCTGCAGTGGTTACTCATGTACCTCAGCCTAGTCTCTATTGGCCTTAGATCCTTCTCTGATGACTGCTTGCAGCTGATTGTGACAACCAACAGTTTAAGTTGTGGGCTAACTTTTTCACTGGGGATGACTTTGCAGTCACTGATTCTACCCTAGTGCCCTTTAATTACTAGGAGAAAGTCTACCTGAGTTGCATGTTGACCACTCTTGTATGAGATCTTGTGACTGTCTCTCTTAATGAACCATCAAGCCATTTGAATAAGAGAAGTCTACAATAGCCTCTGCTTCTTAATTCGTTACCACACCCATGTGGACCCGTTCCTCATATACAGGGATGAAAACAAACATATTTATCCACCTACATGTGTGTGTGTGTGTGTGTGTGTGTGTGTGTGTGTGTGTGTGTGTGTGTGTGTGTGTGTGGGGGGGGGGGCGTTTCTGTGGCTTTGCGAGTATCAGGACTGTGGTGGGAAGTTATGGGTCGGGTTCAGGTAAGTGTGCGATTGTGTGGATGTTAGGGTTAGGGCACGGGTTAGGTGAGTTAGGGTTAGGGTGCGGGTGAGTTGGGCGTGTGATAGTGAAAGACTTTAGGATTAGGGCGGAATAGGTGAGTTAGGGTTAGGGTGTGGGTCAGGTGAGTGTGCGATAGTGACAGACCTTAGGGTTAGGGTTTGGGTTAAGGTAAGTGGATAGGTAGTATTGTATGTACAGTTTACTGTAGGGTTAGATGTAGGATTTTGAGTGTATGTGTGTGGATTGATGTTGTTTTGGTGTGTTTGTGTTATGTGTGTGTTTCTTGGAACAGAGATTTTTTTCCCTGGGAAAAAATCGCTGTTTTAAGACTTCGATGTTTTTGCAGTTCGTGGTTTGAAGTTCGAACATATGGTGTTCGAACTTCAGATGTTTCGATGAACTGATATAGACCCTATACATATATATATATATATATATATATATATATATCTACATGTGTGTGTGTGTGTGTGTGTATATATATATATATATATATATATTTATTTGTGTGTGTGTGTGTGTGTGTGTGTGTGTGTGTGTGCGTGTGTGTGCGTGTGTGTGTGTGTGTGTGTGTGTGCGTGTGTGTGTGTGTGTGTGTGTGCCGTGTGCATTACTTATCCTTCCACTAGACTAATATTGCAGCATGTTCTTTTAAAAAAATACAGTATTAGTGTTTTCATATAACACTAATGAATGTAGCACAGAAGCAAAAACAACTGGTTTCAGCTTGCCTTATGTTTTGAGTCAGTGCTATTGGTTTAGAATATTAATAGTCTAGAAAAATAACAAACTGCTATCACTGCAGCTGGGAATCCCCTTTCATCATAAGGAAACAGAAAAAACTAATTTATGGCATGTCGATTGTATTTTTGTTCTTAATGATTGTGATTTCTGTTAATATCAAAATTAACACCAGTAACAAGGCATTTTCCTCGGTTTCCTTTGTTCAAACATACAGATGTCACTGTCATATGTTGTACAAATGTTATTCTAAAAAAACAAAAATAATAATAAAAAGAAGGTGGTTAATGTAAAACTATGTTTTTATGCTGCTTCACTGCAGCTACATTCATCATTGCCTCCACCCTTGCACTACTCCTTGCTTGTGACTGCCTCACTTAGAATATCTTTACATTTTGTGCATGAACCTTTATTTATTTATTTAATTACTTGCTAAACAGTTAATTTTGCTGGACTGGACCTTTTCTGCTTTGAACTGCATCAAAGGTACAGATGCACAGCACCACAGCATGAATTAGCATTACAGCAGTAATACAAAATAATATGATTTTCAAAACAATTACAATTGCAGGTTAAGATTATAGTCTAAATAAAGAAATACAATGCATTTTTACTCACAGGCTACGATTAAGAACTATAAAATAACTACAAATAATACATAGCAGTGCATGGTCAGTTGTAGGATGATATTGAAAGCAGTAATTAAAGCTTTTTCCCTAAATAGAGAAAACTTTCCTAACCTTAAAGGTTAATGAGCAGATGTTTAGGAGAGCCAGAAAGACCTAACAGGCATTATCTTTGAAGTATTTACAGTTATAGACTTACTTTACATAGGACCAGCTGTTGATAATCATTCAGCTTGCCTTGGAATTCTAACAGGATTAACTTGACTATAACTTTAGTAGGTAGTAGACTGCAACAAATAGAAGTGATCTTTTGGAATCACTTTTTTTTCTCACAATAAGCCAGAAAGAAGGTCTCATAAGGCTAAGGGCAACTCTTCATTTTATAGGAGTGCATAGCTGCAGTTTGTAACAGAGTCAAATAACAGCAATGTTGGTGCTAATAACAGATTAGTTAGTTACGGGGTTAATGCTCCTGTCTTCTATGTGAAGGGTGAATGGTTGGCTTGCAGCTAGTAGATTGATCTCTAGAATGTGTAACCTAGCTAAGTAGGAGGTTTGATAACTGACATGAAAAACCTGTATGTGTGTGTGCAATTGTTGCAGTTTCCATTTCCCTTGCACAGGATGCATGGAAAAGTGTACACAGCTTCTGTCTAACAACGTTAGGGGGATCTCTGGTGATCTAGTAGTTACGATTTGGTGCTCTCACCACCATATAGGTTCAATTGGTCAGGGAATTTTCATGTTTTGTTTTTTGTAGTGAGTTGGCATAATTGTTAAGGGGTTTAGCTCACAGACACAAGATACATGGTTTGATTCTCACCTTTGAAGGGAAATTGGTTAGGCTTAAAATGGCCTTCAAAAGAAGCCAGCCTAGTAATTACATATGAACATATGACATGTTCTACCTGTAATCCAAAGCCAGTTTAACTTTTTAACAGAAAATATTAGTATATACTAATGTTCATAAGTTGAACAAACTTGCATATTTTGATTTCAAACTTCTGAATTAGGGGGATGTTGTGAGGATAGTTCAGTGCACTGAAAGGAGGTATTTGTTCAGGACTGGGAAACAGCAAGTTGATACCCAGGGCTTTCCATACATGAGGTGTGAGCAAGTTAGAAATGTAATACAACTGCATTACTTGGTTAGGTACTTTGCACAATGTTTCCACATGTCCCCTAAATGACAGTGCCTGATCAAGAGTAATACCTAGAAATTTACATTAGAAATTTGATCAGTACAGTAACACCGAGAATTCCATACAAAATGGAGGACAAAATCTTTGAACCTATGACTTGTACAGAATGTCATTGCTGTGTATTTCTGGGGATTATAGTTAATATGCTGAGATGTAGCCAGTGCTAATGAAAGATAAAATCTTTCTGCAGATCAGTTTTTTATGTCTCATTCTACCTCTCTGCATGATTAACCAGACATCTACATACATACTTTTACTGATAATTTGTAATTAGATAAAGTTGTTTTTTATGAAGAAAGAGAATAGGATCAGTTCTAAAAATGAATCTTGGAGAACTGAAACTGAAAGGGCTAACATCCAAAGAAGAGTTTCCTGAGAAGAACTGAGATTTCAGTCAGCAAAGAACATTTGACTGCATCTAGTCACTCCATCTCCAAATATCAGATTTGTTAAGCTTTTTAGTAGATGAGACTGACAAATGGATTTGAAAGGATGAATCATACCAATAAAGATGGCCCTAAATGTCCTTACAACAGTAAAATGAACAGTTAAGATGGTATGCTTACCAATAAAATTAATTATGTGAGGATATACTAACTATTCAAACATTTTAGTGATAGAACAATTAAAAGTAATGCAAAAGAATCCCATGTGGCATGGAGGGACTAGTGATTTTAGGATGGGAAATGATAACTGTAGATGTATGTGAGAAGGAACTAGACTAGTAGTATAAGAGATCAAAGACAAAGCAAAGGGGCCAAGCAATTATTGCTACAACTATTTTGAGGAATCTAGGGTAATGATTTCTTGGTACATATATTTTTGTATCCTGCCCATTAGTTTATAGTGGCAGGATAGATTTCTTTCTAGAATGACAGAATAGAAAATGAGTAGAGGAGAAGTGATAATCAAAGGGAGAGAGCTAGGAAACAAAGCAAATTGATGTATTAAGAGCAGAAGTGCATACATTGAGCCTTAAATAATTTAGAAAAAAATGTGTTTAAGACTGGATTTTCTATGACGTATCCCTAGTAAGCTGACCTGAAAGTTATTTCATTATAATCTTTCAACTCATTTAATAAATAAGTTAGGTAATAATTAGTTATAAGATCAACTCACTTACATCAATATTAAAAGCCCTAAATAACCAAACTGCTTAGCTATATATGAGTGGACTAAAAATCATACTGCTCAAATGACATAACACATTACTTTTCAGCAGATTGATTTTTTGCCACATAGTGTATTGAACAGCACAAATGTAGTAATCTTCAGTTTAAACTTAATTGCACAAAATGGCATATCCATAAAATAAACATTATTTAAGACACTGAAGATTTATATGTGATATAATGTGACTAGAATTAGTCATGTTACATGCTGCAGAAAAGTGTCAGTTAACTATCACCTGAAGTCCTATTGTTTAAATATCATAATATATTGTTTAACAGTTGTGCATCTTCATACGCAGCCTGTTAACTAGGTTAAATACTCTAGAGAAGTCTAAAGAGGAATATACAATGCAAATTTGCAATGCAACAAGTAGTTTATAGATCAATGAACATCCATTCTGAATCCTGAGGTTATGCAATTTTTTGAAAATGTATTTATTACATTTTCATAAAACATAATCACTACATGTGAATCAGAAATGTGCATAAATATTTAAAGCTAATTAAAAAAAAACTAATATTATAAATGCAGAAATAAAAAAATAACTATTTACAAGATTGTCATTCCTGTTGTTGCATGTCTGTTCTATTCCAGAATGTTTTTTTTCATTTTTGCTTGTCAAATAGTTATTTAAATTTGGTCCATACATTAAGGCAAGAGGTAATTCTGTTCATTGTTGATCTGACTGTAATAATTTCTAGATGAGTTACTTCAGCTGTTAAACTTATTATTTTTTTAAATGAGGGAGTATATTCATTTTTGCAGTTTTGCGTGATCACTTTTCTGGAGACAATCAATACAGTTCACAATATGTATATATTCCGTTCTTTTAACACAAGTGGAAATAGGGTTATTAAAAAGAATTAATGATTTAGATAAAATAAATTTATCTCCAATAATGCCTGTAAAAAGAATTAATATTATTCAAAAAAGGAATCAAGACAATACAATCAAACATGTGTTGTCAATCTGCTTTAAGTTCTTTCCTGCATCCTCAACAAAGTTGCTTTTTATTGTACATCAATTCAATTTTATGAAGGGTGAAGAAGGACCTTTGTATAAACTTCCATGTAAATAAATGCCATCTAAGAGGTGAAATATTATGTTTAGATGATAATATAGATTTTTTTGTCTTTTTCACTTGATGATCTATTATTGATTTGGGTAAAATAGTCCTAATATGTATCATTACATGCTTTAGTTTCCCTCTTCACCACTTTATACAATTTGGACAAGTAACCACATTGCAAGGAATTTTGTTGCAATAAAAATATGATACATTCAATTAGTTTTGGGACATAATCCCTTAACATCAGTTGCATTGACTTAATTTCCCCATCTATATATACTTTACAACCTTATATATCTAACCACATAACTTTATCCAGATCATATTTATTCCTAATGTAATCTACTGAGTGCAACTTGTCAACTATCATTAACTGACTCCAGTACAACAGATTATTCTTTTTAAAGGCAACCATTGTTTCTAAATTTGAAGTAGGGCTATTACTTTAAGTATATGCTATAGGAAAACTAAGGAAAATCCATGCTTCATAGACAGATTTCTATATATAAAATTGCTAAAAGTATTTAATATATTCAAAATGACACAAAAGTCACTTGTTCGGTGACCTTTCCCATTAATGTAATGCTTTAAAAAACAAAACAAACTGTTATTTAATTTAAGATAATTATTAGTATGTCCTCCCCGTGGTCGAGTGGCCTCCGAAAGACATGCGTGAATGGGCGCGCCTTCGCTGAAGGCTGGGTGTCGGGATGGCAACTCGGCACCATAAAAATCGACTGCCAATCATTAGCAGACCAGAGTTCCGCTGTGGCAACCCCTAACCGTAACAAGCCGAAAAGACAAACAACATTAGTATATCTATTATAGTTAGAATGCATAAAAAGGTTTCCTAAAAATTCTTTCCATCTAGCTGTATATGTGTTGTTGATCCAAATACATATTGTTTTCATAAATGATGATAATGAATATAATTCTATGTCTGTTATTCCTATTCTCCTACTTCCCAATCTCTTATATGATGATTTAATGCAATTCTTGATTTGTCAGGAAACCAAAGAAATTTCAAAATTAAAGTGTTAAATTCTTTAATACAGGTTTTCATATGAGGTAATGTTAATGATTGAATAATATAGAATTTTTGGCAAGATAATTATTTTGATGATAAAGAGTCTTTCTTCCATTGTAAAGACAATTTTATTCAATTTGTCTATTACATTCCTTATTTTATTTATACAATT
>NC_056736.1:51366666-51381666 GCF_019279795.1 Protopterus annectens
TAAAAGGTATCCTAGCTGAGAATTGAACCACAGAACTTCTTACTTTGAGAAGATAGCACTATCTGCTGTGCCACTGTGCTGCCCAATAAATCTGTAGTCATCCAGCTATTTGTTCTAATTAAGTTTGAATAAAGTAAGAGAATTATTTTGTTTTATGTGGAGATGAAGATGGCTCAATAGAAGTGGGATTCTCTATGATATACACTAATCTATTTCATAAAAGATATTGAGCTCCCTTGAATGAGTGTTTATTATACCATTGGTCTTGTAAATGTGTAATAGGTTTGACAGACTAAGGTCTACTTGGTTTACTATGGTTTTAGAGATCATTACAATCTCAAATAGCCAGATCACGTGACCAAAAGGTCATAAGATGAGAATGCTGATACCCACTTCTACAAATGATGTTGAATATTGAATCTCCTAATCTGCACAGACAGAGGAATAAGTGGTAACACTGGCTAGGGGTGGGGGGGGGTGCAAGTCCTGATGTCTGAACAAGTGGTCATCAGCAGTCGTGTGATTTAGTGATTTAACATTGTAACGACTGCTAAAACCATAGTAAAACATCTACTTAAGCTCTGTACTTGTGGCAGAGGTCACCTCTCAGTAGCTTGTATGAAAATGAGAAGAGGGACAAGACTTGGAAATGGTTTTACTAGTCTTTATAATTTAATCACTTTTTTGGGAGGGGGGGCATTGTGGTCATTCCAGATGTTCTTCATACATATGATCACTGCTGCAGAAGCCTAAGCTATATGGGTTATATCCTGCATAGGATATAACACCCAGCCAACTTCCAAAGCTTCAGGGTTCCTACCACATATCCAAACTCAAGCAGCTCAAGTTAAGCTGAGTAGAAAACAAGTTTGGGTACAAAGCCTTCATAGCTTTACTGCTGCTGAAGTGCACACTCCTCTGAGGCTTTTGAGGACTGATGGTTGGCTTTTGCTTTCCTTAGATGGGCAGGTATGTTCCCTTTGGGGAAAAAAAAAATTCCATTTTCTTATTTTTTTACTGATGTTTCATTATTTTCCTTTTCAGGAAAGTTATTTTATACCTAGTAGTGATGTGTTTGAATGGATTGTTTTGAGACTGTAACATACTTTTAAAAGGAGCACTCATTGTTTCTGTCATTTTAAAAGCAGTGTCATCTAACTGAAACTGTTTTCTGAGGAAAATGTATGTTTATTTTAAGGTTGTGGGGCTGTCATAGTGTTTGGAAGTGGGGTTTTTTTCTGCATTTTTTATGTTACAAAAAAAAAAGTAACGTTTGTGGAGTGGTGGTTTTACTGAAATTGTTGCTTGTTGTCCCCAGGATAGAAGTACCATTTTAAGACTGACCATGGAACAGATTGTCACTCTCATGGTGAGTCCTTCTTCAAGCCACAAAAAAAAAAAAAAGTTAAGCAAACAGCCTTTGCCACCACAACAGGCTAGCAATTTGCCTCAGATGCTAGTGAGTTACTCTGCTTTGGCCATTTGTTTACCTCAGGCCACTCGACTTTTACCAGGATCCCTCTGGTGTAGCACCTATAGCCACTTAGCCACTATGGACCAGGTGTTAGTCACGCCCTCTGCGGTTGTTGGGGTTCCCTCAGTAAGCAATAGAGAACCACTCTTGTCATTCTTAGGAGAGGAAACAGGGAAGGCTTCCCAGCTGTGTCAGAATGCTGTGCCCATCCCTGGGAAAACAGTAAATGCCATTAATAACACAGTCAGCCCCATTTTTCTAGTCAAAAAGAGCAGAAAACCAAGCATGTCTCTACTCCCCCTCAAATTTCTTTGGATAAGAGTATTTTACTTGGACTAACTCAGGGTCTGATTCAGGTTAATGATCCTTCTTGCAGAGTAGTTTTCAGAAAAAGAAACAGGGATGCCTTCTTTCCTTAAGAAATTCAAGATTCTGAATTTGTCCAGGAAGCTAAAAGAATGGAGTCAGGGTTTTGTCCTCAAATTTCTGACTCAGACTCAGAGGAGAGCTTACTTTCTCATTCTCCCTGTGGAGGTTTCTCTTTCTCTGAAACTATTGATAGAATGTCTCAGTCTCTCAAAAATAGTATGAATTGTTACAAAAGGATTTTCTAGTACAAAACCCATTTCCTCCTGTCCTGTTTTGCCTGTTTTAGAGCATGTGTGTCTTAATGCCTACAATTTTCCTGATATTCAGACAGCTGCCAGTTGTCCCTAAAAACGCAGATAGGATGTATAAAAGTTCATCAGTCTTTTAATTTTTTTACACTATTCCCAAACCTGACCCAGCAGCTATAGCCTTATTTGACTCCTCTGCTGCTAAGCACTTAGGTAATTACAATTCTACTCTTTCTAAATAGGATGGAATTTTTTTTGATAGCTATGGGAAAAAGTGTATACTTCTGCAACTTTGAATTTCAGCATTTTAAATTATCAGGCTCACCTGTTAAAGTTTATTCTGGCATATTGTGAAAGTATGAGAAATGCTTTACCTACAGTTTCTGGTTGTGAAGAAAAATCTACTTTAAATGACTTAGTTTCTTCTATTGCACAGGTCACCACTCATTCTTTGCATTGTGTGTATGACTCTGTTGATACTTCTTCCAGTGCTATGGCCATTGGTACAATTTTTAGGAGGTTTGCTTGTCTGCATTCTCAGAACCTTCCAGCTGATGTTGTAATTGTTATCCCTTGGACAGAGGTTTAGTATTTGGCTTCTACTGCAGAGATGATCAAAAAGTGTGATGAAAGGGACAAGTTGATGCAGGGAATCGCTAAGATTTTGCATCCCTCATCTTCAAATTGTCCAAGGAATTTTATTTCTTCTTATCCAATTTTGGCAAAAAAAAAAAAAAAAAAAAATAGCAAGAAGGTTCCAAAACGAATTCTCAAATCTCCCAAAACCAAGGATTCTGCAACAAGTCTAAATGATTGCTCAGTAGAACTTGTAATCCCCTCCCAGCCCTGACCTTCTCTCTCTTCCAGAAAATTTGAATCTTTATTTTCTTCTTTGTCAACAGATCATTTCAGACAATTGGGTTCTGAAAATTATTCAACAGGGATACAGATGGCACTGGGAGGAAATTCTTCCTTCTTTCCATGGGGTCTTTCCTCATTCTGCAGATTACACTGTTTTGGTTCCTTCTATTCTTCATTACATGCTGTCCCAAAGAGTGTGCGAACCAGTTCCTCTTTCCTTGGTGGGGAAGGGGTTTTATTCAAGGATGTTCCAAATCCTAGAGAAAGAAAATGCTTGGTGATCAGTTCTCGATTTTTTTCTAAAACTGTTTGTGATAGTGTCCAAATTCGAAATGATGTCACTTCCTGTTGCCTCTTCTTCCTCTCTCAAGTTTCCTGGTAATACTAGACTTAAAAGATGCTTATCATCAATCTTCTATTCATCCAGACTTCAGGCGTTTCTTAAGGCTTTGTGTGTCTGGATCACATTATCAGTTTTCTGCCTTACCTTTTGGATTATTCATTGCACCAAGTGTGTTCACAAAGTGTCTAGCTCCAGTTATAGCTCATTGTAGGCTACAGGGTATCCACATTTTAGCATATTTTGAAGACCTGCTTATCTTTGCAGAGTCTTTTTCAAAATGTCAGGAAGTTCTGTCTAGGATGAGAGATTTCTTGCACAAGCTGGGATTTCAATAGGACATTCAAAAGTCTTTCCTGATTCCCTCAAACAGGATTCTGTTCTTGGGGTGTCAACTAGACACCCCAATTCAAAGAGCTTTTCTTTCACTGGAAAAGGCAGAACTTTATTTAGATCTATTTCTAAGGTTTTCGACTTAGACTTAAGGCACTGCAAGATAGTACCTCAAGATTTTGGGTCTCTTCAGGATTATGGGTCTCATTGCATCTATGATTCTCATGATACCCCTGGCAATACTCCACACGAGAAAGATACAGTTATATCTGAAATCCTTTGGTCCCAGCATCAACACCCTTTACCTTTTCAGATCCCAATAGATCCCAGAGAAATCATTTGATGGAGACAATATATATCTTTAAATCAAGGTCTCCTATTCTCCCTCCCTGCTGAAAAGCAGTCAGTCCTCACAGATGCTCCAGACTTTGCTTGGGGAGCAGTTTCAGGAGAGATAAAAGTGCAGTGGGGTGTGGAACACCAACAACAGATGGAAGCACATAAATATCAAGGATATGCTTTCCCTGATCAAGGCACTCAATTCTCTGAACCATCTTTCGTCCCAGGACCTCTTCAAATGGTTACAGGCAATAGCACAATGATGTGATACATCAACAAGCAAGGGGGAACCAGATTCTTTGCAGACCCTTTGCAGACCAGACATTTTGGCTTGGAATATAGCTTCACAGTACACTCTCACTCTACAGACATCCTACATTCCATTAGAGCAAATCTGTGTGTCAGACAAATTGAGCAGAACCAGGGCAGACCCTCACAGATCGAAGCCAGAGGCAAGATTTGATCCATGAGTTGGGATTCCCTCAAGTAGACCTCTTTGCCTTCCTTTCTGAACAATTAACTGGCAAAATTCTGTTCTAGGACTCCATGCAAGAAGACTTGGAAGACAGGTGACCTTTCTTTTCTTTGGACAGGAATGTTCCTGTATGCCTTTCTACCCTTTTCACTAATATTCGGGGTACTTCTGAAGATTCAGGAGGAATCCTCCAAGATCATTGTTGTGACTCCCTTCTGGCTCAGGCAACCCCAGTTATTCCTTATTTTGGAAATGACACGGGACAATTACCGCAAACTTCCTCAAAGAATTAAGAACAGGTGTGTTTGATACACCCTGACATCAATCATCTTCACTTGACTGCCTGAATGATAGGGTCTTAATTCCTTTTAAGTATGTATTTTCTGAGGATGTGAAACAGGGAATAATGGAGGCAAGAAAGCCTGCTACTATAAAAATAATATATTAGCAAGTGGAAAAAGGTTTTCTAGTTGGAGCCAACAACATAACCAGCACCATTTCAGGCCTAGTTATTCTCTGGTTTTATAATATTTGTGTGAGTTATTATCCAATGGCTTTTCTTACTCCTCTGTCAAGATTCATTTATTGGTCATTTCAACATGTCTGCTCATGGATCCTCCTCTTTCAAGGCAGATGCATGCAAAAATGTTTTTGAAAGAAGTTTTACATAACAGGCCTCCAAGTAAAATGGTGGTCTCTCCCTTTGATCTTAATTTTGTGTTAGACAAGCTAACCCTTGCTCCATTTGAATCAGCTAATCTGACTGACTTGAGATTCTTAACATGGCAAGCAATTTTATTGATTGCTCTCACCTCTACAACAGGGGTGTCTGAGTTCCAAGCTGTTATGGTGAGTCAATCCTACCTCATTTTACACAAGCACAGCGATTCCTTGAGAAGTAGCCCTTCCATGCATAAAGTAGTATCCAATATGACTTTAAATCAAACTATCCACCTCCTTATTTTCTTTTCTGACCTAAAATGTGGAAGAAAGAATACTCCATAACTTGAATGTCCATAGACAACTAAGATACTATCTTGACAGAACTAAATCTTTCAGATCATCAGATCAATCATTCAATTCTTGTGAATGTAAGAAGAAGGGACAACTAGTGTCAAAACTAATTCCAAATGGCTGTCTAAGGCTACTACCCTTTGTTATACTCAGTATAACAAATCTACTCTAAGCAGGGTAATGGCCCAGTCTACAATGACTTTGGTTTATTTTATGACATTTTGGACAGGATTGGATTCTAAGTGTTCTGGAAGCTGCTACTTTGTCCTTTGTACATACTTTTAAAAAACACTATAAGCAGGATACCGTCTCTCGGTCTAGATCATGCTTTGCTAGGACCATTGCCTAGGGGCTCCTGGGCTCTTCTCCTTTCTCCTCCCAAATACAGTGAGTTATTGTAATCTATTTGTAGAGCTAAGGTTACTGCCGCAGTGATCAATATGAAGAACATTGTACAATTGTGTAAGCTGATCTTACCATAACAGTAGATGTTCAGATGATCACTGCTGCAGTCACCACTCCCTCTCTCCATCCCCCTTGTGTTTTGTTGTTTTTAATACCAGAGTGTGGATATCTATTTTTTGTTATTCCTACCCTTGTCCTTTTATGGCTCAGCCTTTGTTTTTCTTCTGGCAGGAAAGCTTCATGCTCAGACTTGTCTTTTAGTCAGCTCAGCTCAAGATACTTGACAGTTTGGGCACATGGAAGGTGCCCTGAAGCATTGAAAGCTGGTTGACTGTTGTACCCTTCGCAGGATATAGCTCATATGGCTAAGACTACTGCAGCAGTGATCATTCAAACATCTACTGTTATGGTAAGTTTAACTTACACAACTGTACTTTGTAACAAGTGTTTGGACATGCACATACTGAAATGGTCATTATATTCAAAGGGCCAGATTCAGTAAAGCCTACACTAGGTGTACATGATATGTATTCAATAAAACTCTTTATCAAATTTTTTTGTGCTTTCTAGTCACTCAGAAAGACTGCTCTAAGTGTACATGTTGTCTACACTTTGTGATAACCTTTACGAATCTCTGTCAGTATTTAAAGCTGCAGGAATATCAGTAGGAAAACTAAAATTAGGAGGAAGAAGGTATGAGTTATGTCTGTTTTGTCTGTTCACTCAGAACAGTGTACACTTAGTGTATACTTGGTGTAGGCTTTATTGAATCTGGCCAAAGAATTAGCCTAATGAGTGCCACATACAGTCGAAAAAGTACACCCCCAGGACCTGGAATCAATACTTTTAAATATAAGCCATGTGGAAAAAAAGACTTCTTTACAACAGAGAATATATGCTGATCAAAGGACAGTTTTTGAAGACGCAGGTTCCCAGATCTCTAACTAATGAATCATTTTTCAGGGGTTTATTTGCCGAAGGATATAATTATACTGTTTTTGTCATTTAGTTTTATTCCATGGTTTTGGCACCAGCTATTTGTTCAGGAGGGGCCGTTTTGGAGGATCTTGTTGTCCTGTGCAGAGTTTATGATGGCAACAAGTTTGCAGTTATCTGCAAACTTGGTCAGCCATAAACTCTTAAATTAAATTTGACCTCTGTGAATTAAATATCAAAGAGGACTGGCCCAAGGACTGATCCTGTGGTACATCACTTTAGCTACTCTTTTGGAGGAGGTAGAAGTACACAAACTACCTTTCTCGGTTCTGTTGGTTTGCCAATACTATCTTGCAATTTACTTATAGACTGACATTTAGAAAGGAGGATTTATTTATTATACATGAGTGTGGGATGATGTCAAACAATTTTGCAAGTTTTAGGCACATTTTGTGCTGTTTAGTCCTTCTCTGCTACTTCAGTAATGTTTTCAAAGAAGTTGACAAGGTTAAGTAGGCAGGACCTGCCCTTGAGAAATCCAAATTGGATTGCATGAAAAGTCTGTAAATTACCTATACCTGTGTTTAATTGATACCATAATGGTCCATGCCTTACCGATGAGATTTGTCAGACTTATGGTCTATAATTACCTGGGTCTGTCAAGGCCCTGCTGTTGTGGAAGGAAATAACTACTGCTGTCCTCCATTCATTGAGCATGAACCTGTTTTGAGGCTAATATTGAATAGCTTCTCTTGAGGGACAAACAAGTCATATTTAATGCTGACCACTACACAGCCTGCTATGTAATCTGTCCCCATAGATGTAGTGTTGTTGGCCTTACATAGTGCCTTCAGTACTTGTTCTTGGGACTTTTGAGAGGGTGTGTAGATATGGGTATGGGATCTGAGAATATTTGAAGGGAGAAGGGTGAGTAATTTGAGCTAAGTTTGTCAGTTGGTAGTTTGGCTATGTCCTTTAGGTCTGAATATTTGATATTGTTCACTATTAGCTTTGCATTTTGCTGGTCATTGTTTCTGAGATTTCTAGCATACTTAAAGAAGGCTTTGTTGTTATCCTTCACCTGAGTTAGCATTTTTGCCTCATATCTGGCTTTGGTCGATTAGATCATGGTCCAGAGTTCCTAGTTTAGATTAATAAGAGCGTTTTTTTGACATTTTGACAAGTAGATTTATTTTGCATGCAATTATTTTTTTTATTATACAGTATGTTTACGTGGGGTTTCACCTTAGGGGTTCATTTTTGAAGTTGGCTTTGTATTTATTTCCAAGGGGACAGATGAACTTCTGCAGCTATTTACATGTGTGCAGAACTTGGCCAGTTCATCACTCAGTTTTAGTTATCAGCCTTTGCATAATCTTCAAATACTGATGTACTAGAAGCAGATGTGAATAGGAAGAAAGTTACAGTTGGTGGTGATTAAAGCTGCCCTATATTGGTAAGATCCAAGACCAGGATTTTATTCACCCCTGGTTGAGGTGTGGACTAATTATTTATTTTTACTTATTTATTTATTGACATTTAATTATGGGAAAGTCCGACTATCTAGAAGTCCATTTTCAGCAAAGGTCCATGGAGAAAAGCTCCAAATTATTACAAAACATTTTAAGAACAATAATTTTACAATACTCAAAAATAAAAATATCTGCAGTTTAAATAACAGTAACAAATTAGCGATTAATTATTGATAGAAGTTATATGATAATATTTGTAGAATTTTTTAGAAATTTTAAACAGTTTGAAAATAAATTGGGCGGTGCAGTGGTGCAGCGGTTAACTTTGTCGCCTCACAGCAAGAGGTTCTCTGGTTCGATTCTCGGCTGGGGTGCCTTCTGTGTGGAGTTTGCATGTTCTCCCTGTGTTCGCGTGGGTTTCCTCCGGGTACTCCGGTTTCCTCCCACATTCCAAAGACATGCATCTGGAGAATTTCTCCCCAGGCCTCCGCTGAAAACAGGCTATGTGGAACCTAGTCGGACTTTCCCGGTCAACAAATGTTACATAAATAAATAAATAAAAATTAAAGGTAAGTTAATCTAATATAACCAGGAACTGCAATATGAAGTGAGGGAAAAACATGCTTATACTATATTTAGAGAGAAAGTCAGGGAAGAGAATTTGGTAGAAGGAAGGAAGGAAGTGAAGAAGGGAGAGTAAGGAGGTATAAGGAATGAAAAGATTCTTGTCCGTATTTAGAAATATAGTTTATCTTGCTTTTCAGCAAGAACAAAGCCAGATTTTGAGTAGGATGTATTTCACAGTGGTTTTGAAAGATAGGAAGGAGGTTATTAACCTTATGAATACAGATAAGGAGTTCCAGGCCTTAGCAACCTTGCACAAGTACTGATAATGCCCAGTAGATATGATAGGCTTGTAGACTGACAAGAGTTTTTGGTGACTGGATTGCAGTGACTGACCGGGAACATAGTTGTGTAGAATGCTTTTAGAGCTGAACAGGAAAATGGATGCTGGATAATTTTATAGGTGGTAAGAAGCTGTGTATATGTTAGATGATGAGGCAGTTCTAACCAATTTAGGCTCTTTAGTGCTATATAGTGGTGGGTTCTGAAAGGGGTATTTGCTGCAAATTCAGTAACTTTGTTATAGTATTGTTCAAGTTTTACCTTTTGTGAAGCATGGAGGTTAGTAAGTATGACAAAACCATAAAGAATTGTTGGAAGGAGATAAGTAGTGGCAAGTGTAGTTTTATTTGGGTTGGTGAGAATGTTTTTGGCTCTGTAAATCATCCCTAATTTTTGATGAGTTTTTCTTATGTAATTTTCTATACATAGGTCAAATGTAAGCATATCATCCACTATCATCCCTAATATTTTGCAATGAGAGATGACATCAGTGGTTGTATTATCAGCAGATTACTTTAAATTTTGTTTTTTAATGACAGAGGGATTTGGGAGGGAAAAGTAATAGTTTGGTCTTCTTTTGGTTGAGCATGAGTTGTTACTAAGCCACATTTCGGTGGCTGTAAAAGCTTCCTGACTGTTTTTTGGAGGTATACCATGTTGTTGGATGTGCAAATGAGAGTGGAATCATTTGTGCAATGTATTAGGGTGACCTGTTGTGTGGATGTATAGAGGGTGTTGGTGAAAATGTTAAAGAGAAGGGAACCAAGGATAGAGCCTTGTGGTACACCGCTGGTGACTGAAAGGTAGGGAGAGAGCATGGAGTGCTATTTTAATGATGGATACCTATTGGACAGGTAACTTTTAAACCACAGAAGAGTGGGTTGAGAGAGACCTGGTGAGGATGTTTGAATTAAACATTTGCTGTGACAAACTGAATCAAAAGCTTTAGACAAGTCTAGAAATAAGGAAGAGACTAGTTTACCATTATCTCTAGCTTTATAGACAGTATCTATATAAGTTAGAAGGGCAGTGCTAGTACTATGGGAAGGACAGAAGCCATGTTGTGTAGGGGATATGAGTTCTTTCTGCAGAAAATAGTATAGCAATTGTTTTTGAATACATTTTCCAAGTATTTTGCTGAGGGGAGATAAGATTGCTCTATGTCTTAATTTATTAATGTCTGCTGAATTTCCTCCTTTGTGCAGCGGGATAATTTGTGACTTTTTTCTAGAGACAGGAAACGAGGGATTCTGATTGATCTATTTATAAGGATTGAGACAGGATGGGCAATACTGTTGGCTAATATTTTTAGGTAATCTTGGAAGGTCATCAGCTGAAGAACAGCATGGTTTAAGTGTGTTTAAGAGTAGGTTTATATAGAATGTGGGTGCAGGTTTGAAGGTGAAAGTGGATATGGAGATATGTGGCTTTTGGGCAGAGTTGGAATTAGATGTTGAGGAATCCTTGATTAGAGATGCTATACTGTCTATAAAATAAGAGTTGAACTGCATTGCATTTCCAAGTGGTGAGTTATCAGGAGAGGGGTTTAGGTTGATTTTTAGGCCAGAATGTAAGATTTCTTTAATGGATGTCCAAACTTTTTTAGGGATGTGTTTAGTATTTAATATTTAGTACACAGTAATTCCAAATAACATTGGTCTGGACTGGTTGGGGAGACAATTGAATAAAACTGGGCATTTTGAACAAGACCAAGTAAATGTTTTTGTAACACTTATGGAAATTGTATTGAATAATAATTTCCTGTTCTTTGAGGGTAGTTATTTTAAACAGGTAACAGGAGTAGCAATGGGGGCAGCATGTGCCCCCATTTATGTGAATTATGTGATGTCTTATTGGGAGCAGGAGTATGTATTTCAGAGTGATTACAAACAATATATTCAGCATTACACAAGATTTCTGGACAATATTTTTATTGTTTGGAATGGAGATAGTAAAAATTTGGAATTATTTTTGAAGTACATTAATAGCACTGTACGTTTTTTTGAATTTACATATACATATAGTTCTACAGAAATATGTTACTTGGATGTTCAGTTAGTAGTAGATCAAGATAAAAAGAGTCTAACATCTAATATCTATAGGAAGGCCACTTTCTCCAACTCTTATTTGAATTATCAAAGCTGGCACCCTAGCCATCAGAAAAAGGCTATTGTTAAGGGCCAAATGGTTAGGGCTGCCAGAATGACCAATGATATTCAAAGATTTAAGGATGACTTACAATTTATTCTGGAAATGTTTATAAGAAGAGGATATCCGGCTGTTTTAGTTAGTACTATAAAAGAGAATATTATGGTAAAAAGGGACAAAGGTTTTTATCAACCTGTATTAAAGGTTAATGCACAAGAAATCATGGATATTGATTTACAGGCAGTTAATGTGGGAACTGGCAAAAAGAAAAGTAAAGAAAGAGAAGTGAAAGATTGTTTGTATTTTATTACGACTTACTCTGTAGATACAGAATTCCTGGTTAAGGTTATACGAAGGAACTGGGAACTTTTGAAGTTGGATGTGAATGTTTCCAGCAAAATCAGAACTCCACCCATAAATGTATATAGGAAAGATAGATCTTTTAAAAATCTTTTAGAAAGGAATTATCTTCATAGAGTAGAGTCTTGTAGGGCAGTTGGAAATTTTAGGTGTGGAAGATATAGTATTTGTAAGCATATCTCCACCACAGGAAATAAAATAGTAGTAGCACATGAAGTTATCTATATCAAGGGACATTTTGATTGTTTTAGTAGGAATGTTGTATATATTGCTAGATGTAACCAATGTCCAGCATTTTATATAGGTAAAACTTGTCGAACATTAAGAGAAAGGATAGGTGAGCATGTTTTAGACATAAGACATATGAAAAATACTAATGCCCTGTATTTACATATTAGACAGCATCCCAAACATGAATTTAAATTTAGTGTGATACAACAAATTATTAAGGATGCTCAAGGATGTGTATTGGATGTCCATTTGGACATTAGTGAAATGAAGTGGCAAATAAGAGTAGATGCCACCACCTATCTGGACATTAATGACAGTATTAGTATCTCCCCTTTGTTAAAGTTTAAACATATTTTAGGATAAAGTTCATGTATAGACCTGGTCCCTTGTAGTGTAAGTAACCTTGATCAAGTTTTAAAAGGTTTTAAAAGGTTTATTTTTTAAAAAGGTTTATTTAATCATTTTTAATATTTTTAAACATTATTTTGAATGTTAAGCATGCGTTTATATATTAATATAACTATTATTTTAAAATTCCCTTTGTTGATCAACTAAATATACGGTTCGGTTTAGACGATATGAAATTTGTGTGAAATATAATTGTTATAATAAGTATTTGAATTTTATAGTTAAAAACATGGTTCTGGTTGAAAACATTTTTAAGGAGCATGTCTTTTTAATGTTGTTATGGATACCAATGATGTAATTAAATTATTGTTTAATTCATAGGTATTTTTAAAGGGAGTGGGAGTTTGGGCTTACTTGTTCTGATGAAGTCCGTGAATGTAGGACGAAACCTAGGTTAACTTCTTTCAGTGTATTAGTGTACTGTTTTGGTATAATAAACTTGTCAGTTTTTCTAAAAGAACAGCGTATGTTCCAGTGTTTGAACTGCTCAAGTTTTCCATGTTTAGATATGTGTTTAGTATTATTCTGAAGGTAACTGTAATCAGTGGCGGATCCAGGAATTTGCAGAGGGGGCACAGTATAGAAAGAAGACATTTAGGGCATGTGTAAAGTAGATGAAAACAGTGGGGGCTGTAGAAAGAGTACCAGCTAGAGCTGCTCTGACAACAGGTGTGAAAATATAGCAATGTACATTCAGCTGTACATCTTTATAGTGCAGCTGTGATACTGTAAGTAGGTAACTCCTATCTAGCACCCATCAAATTTAAAGGTAATACCAGATATTTTAAGACATGCCTGGGAGTGATATCTGGTCATCTATGCCAAGCCATAGTCCCTTTTCATGATGACATGGCTTTACATAGTCATTATGATAGCCTAGGAAATAGTGCCACTGAAGATGATGTGACCACAGCAAGTATTGATAATGCAGGCATTGTAACCTGGTAACCCCAGATATCCTATTAACTGGTGACTCTACTGTCTGCTAAATAAGTGTGCATATCACTGGGTAGTGTAAAGAAGCTTCTGACAGTGCAATGTCTGCCTGCAGCCAAAATTAGGGAACTCAGCTATGATTAAATCTAACTATGACATGGTCATTGTTCACGATGCAGTCAAACTTAAAAAGTCCTTCCTCTTACATATGCAATAGGATGGGGTAAAATTATCAAACATCCTAACAAGCACAGGAAAATGACACCTGCTTAGTGAAGTCTTCTCATCACCTCATGCAGCACCTGAATACTGCAACATAACATTGGTATTCAATCAGTGGCTAAGGGCATGCTGTCATAGAGAGGAGATTCACTGCTTTTCTCTGTTTAGAGTATTTTAATGTCAATACATTACTGAAATATGGTTTAAAATGCACATCATAGATTCCTGTGTATACTTCCTTTCACTGATTCATGTGGAATGGTGAACTTATGTGGACATTGACTAGCAAGTGTCTATTGTTATAAGAAAGCCCTTCTATATTGCACAGCTTATAAACAAAGGGATTGTGTCTATATCTAGGGATGTCATTGCCCACTTTACTTATCCCTCATTATGCCAGTCTTTCAATATAAGGCTGCATTCAGCATGCATTTGTCCAGACAGTCCTACTGGAACACACAGAAATACCTTACTAAAAGAATACAATGCCTAAACAACATGTCCTACATGGACTGGCACAAAGCCCTTTTACTGTACTTGGTATCTTACAGACTATAAAGAGGTGACATTGGTCTGGCATATAAGGCATCCTTTGACCCAGTACTGATGGATTTACTGTAAATCAGCAAGTCAAATGGCATCAGAAATACTCAGTGTAGAGGTCTAAACATCTTCTGCAACATCAGCAGAACAGTTTTGAGGGACAGGTATATCTTGCAGAGGATACCACTGCTACGGAACAGACTTCACATCCGCATAAAACAAAGTAAATCCCTGTCCAGTTTCAAGTGCGACTTTTATTCTGTGGATGGGAAACAGAACATTTACCCCATGACTGCTCCCTGTACTACTAATGGACAAAGGAACTCCTAAATATTTTATCGCATATATGGGTACCCTCAAATTATCTATGGTACGATACTAGTTATTATGATTAGGGGTAATATATAGGGGTGATATATAAGTAAAGACCATGGGATGGGTAAGGCAAATCTCTAGCCAAATGGAATAGGTTAGTTTGAGTACAATAAGGGAAACTGGCTAGGCTTAAAATGGCCCACAAGGGCAGTTAGCCTAGTACTTACTTTCAACCTATTCATTGAAGAGGTAACAGCACTTGATGAAGGGATCACAGTGCATAATGTTCATCTTCACCATGCTAAAAACTTAAGACACTATTCCTAATAAGGGAAACTGACACATTAAGGATACTAAATGTCAACCCATGCATAATTCAATGTATAAAACATGATTAAGTAACAGGATATAGCAAGTTAAGCTGGAGGTTTACTTGTCTACCCCAACAGGGATAATTAGTGGTAACCCACAACAGCACTGTATTGATGCCATAGGAAGTTGGCTGTCGATATTCAAATGTGATAATAATTACAAACTGTTTCACATATTTTCTTGAAGTAATTATGCTAACTTTCATTAAAGATCCAAAGGCAATAGAAGACAACAGTATAAACTGTGGCCAACATGTACTGACAGAGTCAGACAAGCATAGACCATAACTCACC